>NC_056735.1:1507131616-1507329116 GCF_019279795.1 Protopterus annectens
CTAGGCTGGTAAAATAGGATGATGCACTCAAGTTCCTCTTTGTGTAGATAGCATAGACAAAATCCAGTACTGTAGCCTAGCCAGTTATAGGTCATGCTCTGTGTCCCAAAAAGCTCACAATGCACACCTGGACCTACTGGAGATACTAACCATCCAACCTAACACCCTACTCATGGGAGACTTTAATTACCACTGAATAGACTGGGAATCCTACACAGCCTCAATGGTACAGGAACAGAGATTTCTTGACTTCATAAATAAAAACACACTTGACCAAATAGTGAATATGCACAATAGGGGCTCCAACATACAGGACCTCGTACTCATGAATATGGGAGAACACTGCACCCTCCCCCCAGTGTATTGTCCTCCCTGGTAAGGACTAAACATAAAGCCATCTCCTTGTCGTTAAGATATCCTCCCAGGTGAAAGATAACTATAAGGCCTACTTCAGCTATGTCAGAAACCTCAAGGAAAGCAACAGCAATGTGTTGAACTGGTGTTTAATTGTGTCACATTCACGGAGCCTGGTGATATAGTGAACCTGATAGCAGACAAATTCAGATCTACCTTTACCCCCACTGTCAACGAACCCCAAGAAATAACATTTATCAAAATCCAACTATAAGTAGGGAACAGGTATTGACTGCACTCACTGAAGCCTAGAACATAGCCTCAATGGGCCCCAATAACATGCCGGGATGCCTCCTAAATAGTATAAAATATGACTTATCTGGACACCTGGAGTTACTATTTAACTATTTAATTTTGTGCCGCATGACTGGAGTACTGCAACAGTCATCTCATTTTATAAGGGAAGACCTTCAACAGATCCCGGAAACTATAGACCCATTATTCTAACTAGTCTTATTTGGAAAGCCATGGAAATAGTTATCATGGAAATTATCATCAAGGACATATCAGCCTCCAGAATCTGAATTCATCCCAGTTTGGCTTTTTTAAAGCAAGGTCATTTTTAATGAACCTGGTGAACTTCTTTGAAAAGCTCACTAAAGCAATGGATGAGGGGAAAGTGGTGCATAATGCTTGCCTAGATCTGGTTAAAGTATTTGTTACAATACCCAGCTTGGGCTTGGTCAGCGAACTTATGGAACTAGGCATAAACCCCTTTATAACACTCTGGATAACTAGCTGGCTCATGGATAGGACCCAAGAGGTGAGAATCAGTGAGGTCACCTCCGTAAAGAGGCAGGTCACCAGTGAAGTCCCATGGGACTCCTTGCTGGCACCGCTCTTCTTTGACATTTACTTCTCAGAGCTCATAGCCATTGCCAAGGCCTCTTGCTGACCAAGTCCCCAGATGATTGCAAACTTGGAGCAGTCATTGAATCTTCCCAAGATATGAACATCCTTCAAGAAGGCCTGACACAGACCATTTCTTGTTGCCAAAGCCATGTCTTAAAACTCAGTGCCAATAAATGCATTATAGTGTATTTTGAGCAGGTAGCCATCCTAGATAAATACATCATCAATAAAACACAGTTTAAAGTTGATTCACTAGTCAAGGATTTGGGAACTCATGCAAATAGCAATCTACCCTTTAAAACTTGTATCCAAGGTAACAAGAAAGTCCTTATATGTTACTCAATTGATAAGTAAGGGCATGGCATCTAGGTCCAGACAAGTCATCATACCACTGCACCCAGATAATCAGACCCATCACAGAGAATAATGGACCCTTCTGTTTGTACCTGACCAGATGCATGCAACAATTGGGATGTCCATACTGGTTCCTTACAAAAAGAATATAGGGAGTAAACACAATGTCATTCACTGATTGCCTCAAAGCCCTGTCTCTTTAGTCAGTATTACACAGATTTCTGTTAGGTGATCTTTGTCTGGGGTACGAGGCAACCCTGGGCTCCATTTCAATGGACCTTTAGCACATCCACAATACAAACAGCTTCATAGCAAATAGATGAAAAAAAAAACCTAAATTTTGCTTGTGATATAAATAAGACATGTTGGACAGGCAGAGATGTTTCTCAGAGAATTACCATTCTCTGGAACAGGCTGCCCATCCTTGTGAAGTAGTACTCCTCACTAACTCTATTTAAGCATGCCTCTATTTAAGCACAACTTAGACCAATGGATGGGAAATCAAAAATTCACCCCTGGTCTGCTGCCTATGTCTCTGATGGACAGTAGCAGTTAATAAATCACCCCCTACATAAGTGAAGTTTGTGGCCTACATTTGGTTTGCATGAGTAGGCTTATAAGGGCCCTAGTGGACAATGGCCTAGTATATACCTATGAATCTATGATGCTATGAACTTAGTACCACTCTGGCAGTTTCTTACAGGTGCATATATTCCGATACATAACTTCAACAACAAACCCACATATTGGCATGGGAAATTACATTGACTAATAGCACACCTGAAGTAAAACTAGCCAAGGGTGTGCATGATATTTGAGATCAGGAATGAAAACATCTGTACCCACATGTAAGTTTGAAAAGACATTACTTATAATAAGTGCAAATAATACATGGACATTTTTTGAAAGCGCTTCACACCTGGAAGCTGAGTATCAGTTGCCACTGGTGCCTCTTCCTCACTCATTCTACTCTCCAAACTGCCCAAAGCTTAGTTAGACACATATTCTGGGCCAGTGAGGAGAGTAAGGAATATAGCCATGGCTTCATACTAAACCTCTATGGTTCTACTTTTCACACACTAACAGCAGTGTGCATGCCATAGCAAAAATCCATGGAAGTGGCATGCAATAAGTGGAATGCACCAAACTACCCCTCACTTCCACAAGGAGCTGATGTCAATAAAGCACACTGTCCACTCTACTGTCATAAAATGAATGTCAAAGGCCATAGCTGTAGACTAGATGCTGCTGTCTTTCCAGTACTGCTGTGTTCTATGCTCAAGTAAATGTAAGAAGGCACCAAAAAATCCCCACCTAAATAGCACCAAGGAGACAATGTGATGTTTTTTAGCATAGTTAAAGTTTAATGTTCGCTATTCGTCCAAACAGACTTCCTCAGAAATAAATTGCTACACATAAAATATTACATTTGAACCCATTTAAATAAAGATCAGCCAATCATAACATCACAGTAATAAACCAGTTAATCATGTAATTAATTTTAAAAAAACATCTTAAAAATACTAAAATAAATACAGTATAATTTGAAAGTTACCAATGGTGATTTTCCTGTTTTTTTTTTTTTAATGTAATATTTACCATATCATTCAAACCAGGGGCAATATAAGAAGCAAGCTTAATTTGCCATTCAGCTTTTCTTTGTTCCACATAGTTCCTATAATCCCCACCCCTTAAATCCTGTTTAACCACTTCCAAAATTAAAAAGGTGATTTTTTTCCAGTTGGTGCAAGTTGAAGAATGCGTGTAAAGAGCGTTATTACTATTTTCTGTTTTTATAGCATATTGGTGTCCCTGTATCCTCTTCCTTAAACTTCTTGTAGACATACCAACATAAAAAGCTGGACATGTGGATCACATTGCCAAATATACTATTCCTGTGGTACCACAATCCAGTTTACCAGGAACAGGAATGGTGTAATCCAAATGTTGCAAAAAAACAAAAGGGCCTTCATGAATAAACCTACATGCTCTACACCCAAAACATTTCACCATACCTTTTATTCCACCAGTGGTGGGGATGAAGCCTGGTTTGTCATTTTCCAACATGTGCTTGATACTGAAGTTTTTCCTATACAAAAAATGAGGGCTGTTGCCCAACACTTTTACAAGATCTGCATTACCAGAAATGACTTTCCAATTTTCACTAATGATCTTACGAATTAACTTGTTGTCCATATTCATGTCTAAACAAAACCTAGGTCCCACCGGACACATATTGTTCCTATCAGAAACCCTTCCTACACCTGTCTGCACTTTTTTATTAAACCTCTTTGATAAAATGGGAGGAAAGTCAAATTTCTCCTAGAAATGATCTCTTGCACCATGTTGTCTAATACATCACCAGGGTAACCTCTCTCTAAAAACAGTGCTTTAATAAAATTAGCTTCTTTTAAAAAACCTTGATTATCGACTGTCATTCGAGATGCTCTGATAAGTTGTCCCCTAGGAATATTTTCTCTCATAAAATAAGGGTGACAACTTTTGAAGTGAACATGGATATTGCAGAATGTACTTTTGCGATGGATACTACTCAAAAACCAATTCTTACAAGGCTCCCAAGAAATGTCTAAGTCAAGAAATGAAATCTTACGGCCACATTCACCCACTACAAACTTTAAGAATGTCATGCTTTAACCTAACAACTCCACAAATTTCCCAACATCAAAACTTTCTTTGTGGACAATAAAAAACAGATTGTCGGCAAACCTTTTATAGAAAACAATTTGTTCAAAAAATTGTATCTGAGGTAAGATTTCAATGTCCCACCAACATAATACAAAACTCGCATAAGTTGGACCAACCATAGCCCCATAGCCACACCTCGTAGCTGTTTGTAAAACTGATTATTAAACATGAAATAACTGTTAGCCAACAATAAGTCCAACAAAGAAGTGTAAGTGGTAATCCTGTTATTACCAATACCAGTGTATTTACCAAAATAAATCTGATTTAGTCAACCCCAATATCTTGCGGAATACAATTAAAAATAGAAACTACGTCCACAGTGAACATCATGAGCCTGTCTGTAACTATACCTGAGATAGAAGTAAAAGACTTTAACTGGTCCAAAAAGTCCCAAGAGTCAGCAATGTAAGATGGCAGTTGTTTGACTAAAGGTTTCAAAACAAAATCCAAATACATAGAAATACAATCATTACAACTACCCGAAGCTGAAATGAAAGGTCTAAAAGGTGGTCTTACTGTACTTTTGTGAAGCTTGGGGATGCCAAACATCACACCTATTTTAGGATTATCCAAACATAAGAAATCAAAGACCTGTCTAAGAATTTCAGCGTTCATAAATAGATTGTACAAAGTACTGTAGATACAAGCATAACTTTTAGTAACATCAAATTTTATAACCTTTCTATATTGTAATGGATTTGCTAACAAAGATTCAAGGGCTTCAGTATAATCAACAGTATTCATGATAACAATAGCCCCACCCTTGTCAGCTTTCATGAACATCAAGTCATTCCTCACAACAAGATCATTCAAAGCTTTCCTCTCCTTAAGGTTTAAATTATAGAACATTTATCTTTGTTCTCCAAAAAGTTTCAAATATCTTTTTCACAAAAGGGCTCAAATGCCTTAACAGCATGAACCAAACTAGGATTAAAAGATGATGGCCTAAACAGAATATTTTTGTTTTTATAATCAGCATCATTCAAAATGCACTTTAAATTTAACTTCCGAGTGTACAACTTTAACTCAAAGTCTTAGTTACACTTGTCTTTCTACTAAGCTGGAAATTGAGTCCCAATTGTAAAACTTTTGTATGTTCATTAGAAGTAACAAAGTCAGATAGATTGTACACTGAAACAATGTTACTTACAGCAGTGTCAGTCAAAAAAGTTTGTTCAGCTACAGGTGGATAGGAGTAAGATGCTTCCAAATTATTTAAGCTTGCACCGACACAAGCTGCTACTGTTTGTGAGCTGTACTCCTTCCCCTGCTCCGTGTCTGATAACCCCTGCTCCTCCTGCGCTTTTGATTCCCCTGCCAACTGAAATCTCCCTGTAATAAAGGGTGGTTATTGTTACTATTGGAGTTAACACTGTTTCAAGTTTGTTGGAGAAAATGGAAAGGGCCTTAATGTGCTTTCAGGCGCTTCATATTGAGAATAAATATATTGAACACTACATACACGTGGGTATTATTCCAAAGGGGCTGCGTTTCTTCAAGATGTCTAAAGGAGTTTCCATGGACAGTTTTTTTTTTTTTTTAAGGAGTTCACCAGCTTTTTTTGATAACACTGGTAAAGAATTCCTTAAGCTACTCATAAGAAATAACACAAATACTCTCGCTGAGTTAAGAGATTCCTTAGTTGAGATGGATAAAACTGTTAGTGAACTTATGCGTAACTGTCCGGATTCTAAACGTGAATATTATCAGTTAATTGATAACTTTGACAAATATGAGCAAACAGTTATTCAACATAAATCTAAGAAAATTTCCAGGGACTTGGCTGCATACTCTGATAGCAGTGCTTACTTCGAATTTTTTCAATCACCCCCTTGATCAGGCAAAGACACACATAAGGATGTTAAGGTGGATCAGACTGTTAGATCTTACACAACACATAGTGCTGGAGAGTTTACAGATGTTGCACCATCTTTACATTCACAGTCTGGTTCATTAGTTGAAAATGGTTTGGATGTGGTTCAAACGACAGAAGGAAGGAACACCGTTCATGCAGCATCTAACAGCGGACCAATGAAGAGGATGTGTCACCAATGAGTTGGGCAGCCATTTTTAACAGTGTTAACTCCAATAGTAACAGCAACCACACTTTTTTACAGGAAGATTTCAGTTGGCAGGGGGATTGTCAGTGCAGCAGAAGCAGGGGATATCAGACATGGAGCAGGGGAAGGAGAACAGCTCGCAAACAGTAGCAGCTTGTGCCAGTGCAAGCTTCCTTAATTTGTAAACATCTTACTCCGATCCACCTGTAGCTAAACAAACTTTTTTGACTGACACTGCTGTAGGTAGCACTATTTTAGTGTACAATCTATCTGACTTTGTTATTTCTAATGAACATACAGAAGTTTTACAATTGAGACTCAATTTCCAGCCTAACAGGAAGGCAAGTGTAACTAAGACTTTGATTGAGTTAAAGTTGTATACTTGGATGTTAAATTTAAAGTACATTTTGAATGATGTTGGTTATAAAAACAAAAATATTCTGTTTAGGCCATCAACTTTTAACCCTAGTTTGGTACACACTGTAAAGGCTTTCGAGGCCTTTTGTGAAAAATATATTAGAAATGTTTTGGAGAACAAAGATAGAAAAATGTTCTATATTTTAAACTTTAAGGAGAGGAAAGCTTTGAATGAACTTGTTGCGAGGAACGACTTGAGGTTCATGAAAGCTGATAAGGCTGGAGCTATTGTTATCATGCATACTGTTGATTACACTGAAGCCATTGAATCTTTGTTAGCAAATCCATTAGAGTATAGAAATGTTATAAAATGTGATGTTACTAAAAGTTATACTTGTATCTACAGTACTTTGTATGATCTAATTAGGAACACTGAAATTTCAAGAGAGGTCTTTGATTTCTTATGTGTGGATAATCCTAAAATAGGTGTGGTGTTTGGTATCCCCAAGCTTCACAAAAGTACTGTAAGACTACCTTTTAGACCTATAATTTCAGCTTCTGGTAGTTGTACTTATTGTGTGTCTATGTATTTGGATTTTGTTTTGAAACCTTTAGTCAAACAACTGCTATCTCACATTGCCGACTCTTGGGACTTTTTGGACCAGTTAAGGTCTTTTACTTCTATCCCAGGTATAGTTACCAACAGGCTTATGATGTTCACAGTGGACATAGTTTCTCTTTTTACTTGTATTCCACAAGATATTGGGGTTGACTACATCAGATGTTTTTTGGGTAAATACACTGGTATTGGAAATAACAGGATTATCACTTACACTTCTTTGTTGGACTTATAGTTGGATAACAGTTATTTTATGTTTAATAATCAGTTTTACAAACAGCTACAATGTGTGGCTATGGGGGCTACGGTTGGGCCAACTTACACCTATTTGGTATTAGATTGGTGGGACATTGAAATCTTGCCTCAGATACAATTTTTTGAACAAATTGTTTTCTATAAAAGGTTTGCTGATGATCTGTTTTTATTGTCCACAAAGACAGTTTTGATGTTGGGAAATTTGTGGAGTTAAGTCAAAGCATGACATTCTTAAAGTTTGTAGTGGGTGAATGTGGCCCTAAAGTTTCATTTCTTGACTTAGACATTTCTTGGGACTCTTGTAAGAATAGGTTTTTGAGTAGTATCCATCGCAAAATTACATTCTGCAATAGCTATGTTCACTTCAAAAGTTGTCACCCTTATTTTATGAGAAAAAATATTCCTAGGGGACAACTTATCAGAGTGTCTCGAATGACAGTCGACAATCAAGTTTTTTTAAAAGAAGCAAATTTTATTAAAGCACTATTTTTAGAGAGAGGTTACCCTGGTGATGTATTAGACAATATGGTTCAAAAGGTCATTTCCAGGAGAGATGTTGACTTTCCTCCCATTTTGTTAAAGGGGTTTACTAAAAAAAGTGCAGAAAGGTGTTGGAAGGGTTTCTGATAGGAACAATATGTGTCCGAGGGACCTAGGTTGTGTTTAGACATGAATATGGACAACAAGTTCATTCATAAGATCATTAGTGAAAATTGGAAAGTCATTTCTGGTAATGCAGATCTTGTAAAAGTGTTGGGCAACAGCCCTCATTTTGTGTATAGGAAAAACTTCAGTATCAAGCACATGTTGGAAAATGTCAAACCAGAGTTCTTCTCCACCACTGGTGGAATAGGAGGTATGGTGAAATGTTTGGGGTGTAGGTTTATTCACAAAGGCCCTTTTGTTTTTTGCAACATTTGGATTATACCATTCCTATCCCTGGTAAGCTGGATTGTGGTTCCACAGTTATAGTATATTTGGCTATGTGATCCACATGTCCAGCTTTTTACATTGGTATGTCTACTAGAAGTTTAAGGAAGAGGATACAGGGACACCGATATGCTATAAAAACAAAAAAAAGTAATAACGCTCTTTACAAGCATTCTTCAACTTGTGCCAACTGGAAATAATTCACCTTTTCAATTTTGGAAGTGGTTAAACAGCATTAAAGGGGTGGGGATTATAGGAACTATGTGGAACAAAGAGTAGCTGAATGGCAAATTAAGCTTGCTTCTTATATTGCCCTTGGTTTAAATGATATGGTGAATATTAAATGTTTTTTTAAAAAACAGGAAAGTCACCATTGATACTTTTCAAATTTAAACTGCATTTATTTTAATAATTTTAAGATGTTTTTTAACATTAATTACATGATTAATTAGTTTATTACTGTGATGTTATGATTGGTTGATCTTTGTTCAAATGGGTTCAAATGTGATTTTTTTTATGTGTAAGCAATTTATTTCTGAGGAAGTCTGTTTTGACAAATAGCGAACAATAAACTTTAACTATGCTAAAAACCATCACTTTGTCTCCTTGGTGCTATCTAGTTCTTGTTGTTTTTTTGGTATTTTTTTCAGTGTACACCTTGGCCTTCCAGTTCGCTGCTTCTTTGTTAATACGTAAGAAGGTACCATGCAGTTGCCATCAGCTGGCCATCATTGCTATCATTATTCAGGGAACAGAAGATAATGGGATTTGTATTGCTGTCATCAGACATTCTGCACACAGTACAGGGTCATAATGAAGGTACCTCAGAATCTTCCAGACAGAAATAGCCTTTTTGCACTCCAAGCACTTACTGAGTGATTACCTTTATCTGTTGACTGTGTAGTATTATAGCACACTTCATTTACTGTGGGTACAAACTGGTTTCCTCAGCTGAGATCTGAGCATAAGTCTCAACCTCCTAACATAAAAAATGAGGACAAAGCATAACATAATAGAGGGACAAAGACCAGAAATCAGGATGGATTTTAAATATTGCTCTTGTAAACTTAGAGAGTTAGTATAATAACAGGAATTGTGTTTGCATGCATTTTTTGAAGAATATGAAGTCTGAAACTCAAATCTGTTATTATTTAATGACTTCAGTCCTCAATGGTTTGTCAGAAAATTACAAATTTTATGAAAAACAAGCCAAAAATATTAGACAAATGTCTGGACATTCTGTGAAAATCTGAACAGATGAGAGTTATGGGTCTGAGTGGGTAGCCTGCATCTCCTAAGCAATATAATAGGGTGGGGACACATGAAGACAGGATGATTAGTCATTAAACCTGAGTCACTATGTGTGCACATACCTATTAGGTTCCCTTGAACTATCTTGCCATGCAGAAAGCTTAGTACAGTGAACTTGTATGCCATATGTGAAAATCATGTGTACTAACACTATGCTGGCCTGATACATTGATGATATAGCCTTCTGCATCATACATGTTTACTAGAGGTTGATAGAACAGTAACCCTTCATATTGTGACCCCTGCCTCCCTGTGGTGCAGGTGAGGCTGTGATAGCTACACAAGTGCAATCTATCTCACCAGGCACCTCAGGGAAGAATACTAGTGCATAAAAGGCATGCATGGTAATGGCTTAGTCCTGTGATGACACTGGGAAACAGATATGGTCATCTACCCAGAATAATAGTATACTGAAGAACTGTAGAAGTAGCCTCAAGGCAGATGCCTGAGTGATACCCATTGTGTCACCAGTTTGTTTATGAAAGCCCCCATGGCAAGCATAGTGAGGGCTGTACATGCCTTGATATCCACAGGAATAGGAAGGCCATGCATTCCACCATTTTCAGTCTGTGGGCCATACAGATTTGCTAAAACCATTATAATGTACATGTCCACTCTAAATTAATCAAGCATTTCCTCTTTTTCAAAGTTATAATGACTCATCCTTTTCCTATATCTGCTTACCTGAGGCCACTGAGAGCTACTCCTCACTCCGAATTGCAGTACAGCAAAACCAAGCATCTTCACCAATTGCAAAGTGACTAGAAAAGGTACTGCTCACCTTTATATAAAATGTGTGTGCAACATGCACGTGTATAGCAAAAAGATGGGAAATTAACTCCATTAGGTTACTACTGGTGCAACAATTAAATACTTCTAATTTAAACCTCATTATACAGCTATTTATATATCGCTATTTGTGCTACTTTGCAAAGACTGCACATGTGCATAGCATATGTCTAGGAATCATATGTCATCCCTGCTTGTATGCAACAAGAGTATATGAGGGCTACACAAATGACCTTGCCATTCTATACCACAGTTAAAATCCACTAGAGACCACTGTTTCCTTTATATCTCTTGGACATTGTTAAATCAAAACTTCCAACAACATATCAGTATTATTAGAAGTGAAATAGAAAACACTCAGCTCTAGACTTGGACAATTTCAGGCTTTTTATCCCCATCAGTCAAAGAAGCCATAGGTAAAGGAATTCTTATGAATGAATATGGTCCCTTAATTATTGTCTCATCTCAAAAGAAAAGCTTATCTTGTTACAATTTGCCTCTGACAAGATCTGTCAGTTCATCTCTCTAGCCCCTAGAGCTAGACATTACTGCTCAGTTCTTTAAAAAGCCAGTTGGCATCCAATTCATTAAAGAGATGCTCTGCTTCTAAGTTTACTCTTTTCAATTCAAATTACATAACTCATATGCATTTTTTATCTAACCAGGAAGAAAAATGATGCACAATCTCAGAGTATAGCCTCGGAATGATCCCAGTTTACATAACACAGACACAAGCAAGCAATATGGAATTCATCCTTTCTCAGTTGTACAGCCTGAACTCTTGGATTCTATTTCCTCCATTCATTAAATGTGCAACTTCTTTTCTTGAAATAAGTAAAAAAAAATCATAAACCACATAGCAAAAATGTTATGAAAATTGCTGACAGTATTGCAATAGTCCTAACCTATAGTGAAAGTGCACTTCATTATTGACAAGAATATAACATGGTAATGTATATGGAGATATATAATACATATTTATTTTGAACTGATATCCTTTTACTTGATTTTTTTCAACTTGTCCTTGTGAGGGTAAATGGAATAAAATAAGAGTAACGTACCAAATTTCTGTTCATACAGAGACAGATTCCCTTTTTTCCCCCTGAAGAATCCCCAAGAATTTCAAGGCCAAAATGAAACATAGAATCCTCCCAGTGTGTTCTCTGTCTGAGTTATGTCATCCTTCTAGTGAAATGTGCATAGAACAGATCAAATAGAAGTTGGAGAACATTTTACTTCTACTGCAATGTTTTAACCACTTTTGTTGGCTCCTCTTAATCTGATGAAGTGGCTCTACTCTAAGACCTTCTCAGATTATTGGGTGTCTCACCCCATCAAGGAAAGTAAGCCATGAAAACCCCACAGATGAGCCTCATTTTTACAACTCATATCTGTGATCACATTCTTTCACTCACTGCCTATAGCCCATTATGACCGGTGGGAAGGATGACAACAGACTGACCAGGAAGCCTAACGCTTTGTCCAAGAAGTCAGCTCCCATTTTCTAAGTTCATAATTGTTCAACAACCAGAAAACTGGGGTAACTCTCCATGCTTTCTCTTTTATCTTGCTTTCTCAAACAATACTATCAATGATCATGAGCCAGAGATCAAAGTTAACTATTAAAGGCAGTTATTATCCCCCACTTGAAGAAAATTGTGTCACATTTGGAGGTGTAAGCTTGCATCCTATCCCTTCATAATCAGTCTCAGAGACCGTTGTTGAAGGCTGTGGTCAAATGAGAAAAATGTCAGCAGCATCTAGAAACAGTTTAGCAGATGACCAATCCAGACATCATTACAACATAATCTGGATTTTCTGATTTTGTCCATGAAAATATTGAGCAGGTTTGGTAATAAGGTACATGCTTAGACAATCCCTTCTCTCACTTCAAAAATCTGATTTAATGCAAGAATGCAAACACACTCTCCATTATATACATTCAGGGCCAGATAACATGCAACATGGACTCAATAATCCATTTTCCTGCTGGAACTACCATAGTACATACAAGTGCACGTGGTTATAAACCTTTAGCAGTCCTTAAAATGATCTACACACTAAATTACAAAACTCGCTTTACTAATCATACAGTGATGCAAGACTAAAGAACCAATGTACTTTTCCACAGCCTAGGTTATACTCACGTTCTTCTTCTTGAATCTGAATAGCAGATTTTACATGGAGGCTGAGGAATGTGAGCCCAGCCCAGTCACATCTCTTTTCTTCAACATGAATACTTTCAAATTGCTAACATTTTGAGAACCACAATGCATTACCCTTGCCTTCCTTGAAATATTGAAGAGGCCCATTAGCTGTGCATCCTCACTAAATAAAATGCCTTCAAAATCTATGGCTAGAGCTCGGCTATAACTTCAACCTTAGTACTACAAATGACTCTGAACTTCATAGTTGTATCAGTCTCATGATGGGCCTCAGCATGCTAGGGACTCCAGGTGCTGAATCCAAAGTGGAAGAATTAGCTACACATCCAAGGAAACCTGTGAAATATTTCTTTCATTTCTTCTCACCACTCTACGCACTAGTGGTCATTTTTTGCTGCCTTACTTAACACAATAAGATAAAGGTCTTGATTTCCTCTGCTGACCTTCTGGTTTGCCAAAATCTATTGAACAGTCTTTCTACAAGGCATCATCAAACTCCTGTCATATACAAGCATTTGGATCAACAACCACTGTCACTGTTGCTTCCTTCAAAGTGTGTATCTGTCTGCTGAATCTGTAGAGCTTATTAAAGGCCTTACCTGGAAGGCCACCATTTTCAAATGGCAGCTTACATAACAGTTGGTGTCTTATTAACCTGTAAGTGTGGTGGTCATCAGCTTGGCAAACACCAGTCATCCCACTGCGATTCATCTTTGTTCCTCTGCAACAACTGACATTGATTATTGTCCTTTCAAACCCAGTGTTTCTAGCTTCATTCAACACACAGTCTTTGAAAATATGAAGATGAAGTCTTGCTGCAATAAATCTTCTAGTAAACATTCCCCAGAGTCCTTCAGTGCTTAACTGATACTTCTAGGTCTGTATCACCTAAGCTTCGTCTGTTGAATCTAACTCACCATCAAGTCATAGTCATTTGATAGCTCATCCCATGTCTTCACCTTTTGTTCAAAATATTCAGCTTCACTTCTGATGACATGATCACAAAAGCTAGTGTTCACCTGTGGCTCAAGATGTTTTGATATTAGAAGCTGGTACAAGGCTGCTTCTATTCAAATGTGGTGCTCATAATGGATAATCCATGAATAGCAAAGAGGTCCAGTAACAGTTTAACACTCAGCTTCACTTTAGGCAAGCTGTTCCTCCCAGTCATGCCTCTGCATGTTTTTCCATCTTCACAGCATGATTTCTGAAGCTCCAATTATGTCCAAAAAGGTACTAGACGGTACTGTCTTAGAAAATTGTCACCTTGTTCAAGGAAGCTGAATAACCTGCACAGATCTTTGGTGCATAAACAAGCATCAAGAGATTTAATTATGCCAATGAGAGGCATGAACTGGAAACACACTCATTACCAGGATATCTAGGTGTCTGGACCATAGAAGAGGACTTGCGGGTATATGCACACCTATCAATACTTCACATGTTGAGCAATTTCAAAACAGGACAAAACTAAACCAGATTAAGAAGACTGATTCTAGACCATGCAGTTTGTATAAGGATGAGTGTGATTGCATGCAGTTGGTACTTTTCCATCTCTGTCTTCAGATCCAGTTTCTTCACCAAGGAGGTGACTCATCCATATCCATAAAGCCTGATTCTTTTCCTTAGACCTATGCTGGGTGAATTTGTACCACTCTTTCATCCTACCTTGCTGAGTTTTACACCCATCCCCAATCTTTCACATGATTGAAAAGTCAATTCAATTTTCTCTTCATGTTTAGTTTCCCTTTTCTCAAAATATGTGGATTTTGAATGTCAAGTGATGTAGCAGTATTCATCAGACTATATTTGTAAGAAATTTCATTGAGTCCTCCACAGATGAGTTTCTGTTCACTTGAGTTCTGTCTTTGTGTTAGCATGTGCATACAGTCCAATTATAATATTTATATCAAACAGTTTTTGTGATTTTGTTTGATTAGATTTTTTAATTGAACGGATGTGGGTTTGGCATAATGGTTAAGGTTTACACTTCATAGTTACAGAGTTTGATTCTGACCAAGGGTTATTAGCTAGGCTTAGAAAAAGGCCCTTCAGGGCAGTTAGCCTAGTATTATTCTTGGCCCATTTCCACAGAGCGCAACACACCTTGGCTACTTGATTCTGCTTCAGTGAATGTTTCCAATGAATCCAGTGCCAGCCACACAAGTTCTAAAACTGCATTATTGCACTTGTTTTTCACTGCTTAAGTGATCACTGTTTATATTTTGCAATTTTCTGAGCATTTAAGGTGTATGTTTGCTACAAATCTCATTTTTCCTTTACTGTTTGGTACTTGAACTGTTTTGTCTTGTCATTACCATGTAGAGGAGTGATTTAGCAAGGAAATAGGCTGCTTGTTGTTGCATTGCACTTGAGGGTCCTTTTTTGCCATGCTTTTCCATTAAGAGGACAAAGGTCAAACATCTTGTGGCAGAAGGTGACAATTCAATAGCTGTCAATCTGAGAGGACATGGACAACAGACAGGTTGCTTTGCCAAAGATTGCCTGCACTTGCAGGTTTATGGATTTTGGATAAAATTTAGTGGCGACCTTAGAGACTTTTTAGGCAATGCCAAAGTTACAAACCTAACAACGTGTCTTACCGCTTGATGCTAGAAGCCTTAATAAAAACACTACTCACAACCTGAAGCTCTCCTCATTCTTCAGAATATAAACATCTGTGCCATTATTGGGACATGGTTTAAAGCCACATGAAGTACCCTGGCAGTGCAAGACTACAGTGTCTTCCACACATTTAGACCATCAGCTACACAGACAGGGACTAAAGGATGAGGTGCCTTGAACTGCATTAGCAACAAGTATATCTTAAGGTTGGTTAAACTGGATGATATCATGCAGTTCATCCAAGTGCAAATTACCTTAGATAAAGTCCCTTACCATATCATAGTAAGCTACATATTACCATCTATGTCACAAGAATCCCATAACACTTATCTAGACCTACTGGAGGCACTCTCTATCCAACTAAACTCTTTTCATGCGGGACTTTAATTACCCCTCTATAGACTGGGAAATGTACACTGCCTGTTTCCCAGGCTTTATTAACACAAATACCCTTGGCCATTTAGTGCACTCCTTTCAGACTTTTAAATGTACTGGACCAAGGCTTAAAAATTATAAGAGAGCACTGCCCCCCCCCCCCCCAAGTGAGGTCCGCACAAGTGCTGTCTCCTTTGAAATAAAAATCAACTTGGAAAGCCTCGTAAAACCTGCTACAGTTAGGAACTATTTTAAAGCAGACTACATTCTGACTGAGAAGAATTGCCTATCCCCAAGTTCACAACAGCCTAAGCAGAATTGTTCACAGAGACACTGAACAAACATGTAATGGCTGCACAGAGACTGCTGTAGATAACAAAAATAAGCCCAAAACAAACCCCAAAATCTCTCATAATGACAAGAGCTCAACAGGTCAGGATAGTCTCTCAGGCTAAAGACAACCACAAGGCCTTTTACAACTATGTCTGAAAACTCAAAGGTAACATACAACAGTGTGCTGAACTGGTAGTAAATGGTACCACCTTCACTGAGCAGTGACAAAGCGAATCTGCTGACCAACAAATTCAGCTCAAATGATCCATGCTTGCCCACTCCTGTTTAGCATCTACTTCTCTGAGGTCAAGGGTCTTTGGCTCACCAAGTTCAAAGGCAATTGCAATTTGGGAACTGTCATAAATTCCCCCATGACACCAATATCCTGCAAGAGGGTCTAATGCAGACAAATGACTGGTGCCACAGCCATGGATTAAAACACAATGCCAAGAAATGCATCATAATGCATTTTGGGAAACTGCCACCCAGGCTAATTACTCCATCAATAAGACACCACTAAGAGATGTTATGGTACACAATCACCTGGGAACATATATAGGCAGTAATCTAGTCTGACTAAAAACATAGCCAAGGTAGTAAGAAATTCATTCTTTGTTGCTTAACTTATAAATAAGGGTATGGCATCCAGGTCCAAGGAAGTTATAGTACCACTCTACCTGCCCCTTATCAGACCTTCATTGACTACAATATCCCGCTCGGCATGGAAATGACTAGGCATATGCAACAAGTGGAATAGCCACAGTGGTTCCTTATGAAGAGAATCCAGGATATTAATGCACTGTCCTATACAGATTGCCTTAGAGCCCTAGAGCCCTGCCTCTATATGTATATAAGTCTCCTACAAGTTGTTGAGAGGCGATCTGTCCTTGGCATATAAGGCATCCTTGCATCCAGCTCTGATGGAGCTTTTGCAAATCCACAAAATGAGTAGCACCAGAAATACTAGATCCAGGGATTTAAACTATGCTTGTGACATAAATAGAACATGCTGGCAAGAAAGGTATGTTTCTCAAAGGATCCCCATGCCATGGAATAGGCTTTCCATCCATGTAAAGCAGAGTCCATCTCTAACCCTATTCAGTCTTGACCATTTGATAGGAAATTGTAAATTTATACCTGGGCTAGCCCCCATGACTCTTATATTGATAGATGCTGACAGTAAACATTCCCTACCTAACATTAGATGGGTAATCATAAATTCAACCCCAGGCTGGCCCCCATGTCTCCTATAGAAAAAGGCTGATGGTAAACATTCCCTAGTTAGCATATCATCCCAATACATAACATTTTACCCATCCCTTAACTAATATAGCCCTCCTAACTAACATACCCCTCTGCTATGACACTCATGTTTCAAGAAGATGCAATTGGATTGATTGTGGGATTAGACTTATAAAGGCCATGGTGGTCATTAACCTAGTATATACCTATGGACCTATGAACTTCAGTTAAGCAAGTTAGCAGTGCACTGCTGTCTTAATTTTAACTTTTACCTTTTACCCATTGTAACATGACCATGGAGTTAGTATATATATATATATATATATATATATATATATAGATAGATATAGATATAGATATATATATATATATATATATATATATATTATAGATAGATATAGATATAGATATGGATATCAAAATTGTTGTGTTTTTGTAGATTTTTGTGTTATGCTTTTTCAGAGCTCAAGCTAACTTGCCCAGTCCCTGGTACAGTTCTACAGTTTGGTGCCCATCAACTCTAAGGTGAGGGAAAAAAGTTCCTATCTCCAACTTGAAGCCCCCAAACAAGAAAATTGCAGCTTCTGGCAGTTACAGAGTTGCAATACCACCCAAGATGTGCTTCATCACTTTATCTCTGACTACAAATAAGGTATCAGTAAACATTTCTGAATGTTGGCACTGTAAAACCACCCCATTGGCAGTTGCTGATTGCAGCCCCTAACATCTTGCGTCTCTGGCAGGCACCTCCTTTGTCCTGCTCTGTCTATGCTTCTGTGCTTCTTAATATATAAGGTCAATGAAATGTGAGTCATTCTTTAGTAATTCAGAGTGGGATTCATTAAGGTACCATGACATGCATATCTCTGTGAATATGATGCAGTACCGTTTACCGATTTAACAACTGCCATTACATTGTGCTTGTGCTACATGGCTCTGTACCACGAAGCCATGATGGCTTCCTGGCCATGATGAATGATAAAGAAGTATTTGGAGAAGAGGCACATACTGATTAGCCATGTTTTCTTTCCCTGGAACCATAACCAGGAAGACATCTACATAGTTAAGCAATTCAAGAAATGGCTCAACCATAAGGATCCCCATGATTATTCAACCACATAGTGGTTATAGAACATGGCCATATTAAAGAGATGGGGATGGGAAAATGCACTAGACCACCACAGATTACTCTACATGGCAGTGCCATAAAGGCACTGATGGCAGTATAGGGATTGGGGGGAGTGGAACAACAAGACATCAGAAATTACTGTTTATGTGTCATAAAAGCACCAATATCACATCAGGGATTGGGGGTAACCACTAGACACTAGGGATTACTGTTAAGGTGCTGTATTGACACTGATGACACAGTGGGTATTGGGAGTGTGGGGACACAAGTTACCAGGGGATAACATATGCTGAATTGCTGTAATGGCACTGATGTCACAATGGGGATCAAGGTGGGGGAATCATTACCCATCAGAGATGAATCAAAGAGGAAAGTGCCATGTCAACACCAGCAGAAGTACAGAGATTGGAGGGTGGGGTGATACAAGTAAACACCAGGGCCTAATAGACACAAACCATAACGGCACTTCAATTATTGTGGGGTTAGGGGGAAGCAGAGGAGGTGAGATAGGCAAAAGACAGGTACTGGGACTGAGTGTGTGTCTGTGTGTGTGCGTGTGTGCGTGTGTGCGTGTGTGTGTGTGTGTGTGTGTGTGTGTGTGTGTGTGTGTGTGTGTGTGTGTGTGCATGTGTGTGTGTGTGTACGCGCGCTCGCAACACACGTGCGCATTGGTGTTGTGTTTACTTGTATGTGTGGGAGAGTGAGTGGTGTAGTAATGCCACTGCCTACACAAGCAGCAGTTTAATATCATGACATGCACATCAGCAATGATCTACACATCATGGTAATAAATACAATTTAGAGACATGCAAATTAGCAGATAGTGAGGTCTTATGTTGCTATGGCTAACATGTCTCTGAATTGCAAAAGGGCATGTCATGGTAGAAAGGCCTTTTTTGCCCTTTAATAAATCCCTGGGTAAAAGGAATATAGGTAAACTAGCCTATGCTGCATGCCATGATAATACTAGAAAGCTGAGGTTATTCCATACACAGTAATGGTGATATTAATGATGAACTATTTGCAAATTTGTGTGAGTCACTTGGTGAAATGTGCACAATACACTGGCTTAAAGGTATGTCAACAACACTAAATATATTCCAAACATTGTTTGTATTATAGGTGCAGTGGGTTCCGGTCATAATTTTGAGGACTGACGTTCCAATGACCAGAAAATGTGAAACTGGGTGTCTAATTTCTCTTTCCCTGAGGTACATCTCTCAAATTCTTTTTCAAGTATACTGAATAAAGTAAAAAATAACTAAGCAAAAAGCCCACAATGAGAAACATTCGTTTTGATTATTTTAATGCACATAAAAAAGTTAATAGTGCAATGAACTTTGTATCAAGCTTCATTTTCTGAATAATGAGTATGAAACTTCAATGGCTGGCATAGTAGAGTGACTGCAGAGATGTAACTAGGAAGAGGGAAAAAAGGGTCAGCTGTCACAACCACAAGCTGTCAGGGTATGTGATCAGAAGGTGGGGGAGTGCAATACCAGTGTTGTGGTCACAGCTGAAGTGCAGTATGTGGAAGCTTAACTGTAGCAAACTACATGAAACCTTAGATTTTTTTTTTTTTTGTGAACGGGTCAGCAGTGTTCTTCTAGCATATTTCATGCCAATACTGCATTTTTCATCATGGTTGAAGCGCAATGTGTACTGTTCCAACTATTGAATCAAACTGCATGTTACATTAGGAAATCAGCCTGCTATAGTTTCACAACAGAAGACATTTTTCTACTTGCTTCTCCACAACAATAAAACACTCAACCACACTAGAAATATTTTACACTTTTATTAATTTAAAACATGGTAGTTAAGCACTTTTATCTCTCTGGACATTGTCAGAACTACCAAACACTTCACATTACATGATTTTATTCTCACAAAATCCAGATCATATATTAAAATCAACGAACAGCATTCAAAATATTCTGTAAAGTGTTAAATAAATGCATTACAAAAATGCATAAATCCTCTGAACACATAGGACTGTTAAAATACACTTAACTGCCTAATATGTACAGAGATAAAAACATTGGCTAAAAAGTTATGTTGTGCCACTAAAAAATGTTAAACAAAGAGGTAGTAAGCTGTTTTAGGAAATGATAATAAAAATACTAGTTTTCTGCATGCATTTTTATGGCACTACTGATGGAAATAATATTAAATCTAGGGGTACCCCTGCATTCAGCCTGATTTAATAAAGCTTTGGTACTGACGTACTGTCCGGGGATACACTATATTAAACAACAGACTGAGAAGAATTGAAACATTTTTTTTTTCATGTTATGATAATATAATTGTAAAATTGGTGAAAAACCTGCCTTGTGTATAAGAGAAGTATGAATATTAAAGAGAGATTGGAAAGGAGGAGCAAAGTGTGTGAATCTTCTACTGAAGTTTCTGGAACAGTAAAGCTTGTGATGTGTTCTTGATGTTTTTATATCTATGTTGGTACTGAACTGAAGATTAAAACGTTTGAGTACAGTTTTAAGTTTACTTATAAATATAATTGTAACAGCATGGGGCTAGTGCACCTAGTGTACTGTAATCCCCGTGAGTGTTATTATGTAGGTAAGACAGAGTGAACACTCTGTAAATGTATTAGCGAATATTTGTATTGTATGGAAAAGAGTAATTTATTTATCTATTTGTCTTTCTTTACTGGGAAAGCCGAACTAGGTAATATCCATTTTCAGTGGAGGCCTGGAGAGAAAAGCTCCATTTGTTTATATTGCATTATACTTACTTCCAGTTAAACACAAAGTAGTTAAATTTCTATTCACATTTATACACATACATTAGTTACATTTATGCATTCTAAGAATTTACAGATGTAGAAGTTAATAAAGAGAAAGCCTGCATGCAACTTAGTGGATTGTACAGGCAGCAGTTATGTATAAAATTGTTTCATGATTTCAGTGAGAATTTGAGAGTATTCTGTTTATGGAGAGTATTTGGAGAGTATTGTATGGCGAGCATAAAGTATTAACCTGTTGATGAGCATGTGCAGGTTGAGGATTGGTTAAGAAGTTGTTTAAGCAGTGGTTTAAAACTACTGAGCCTGTCAGAGAATTTTATTTGGGGGGGGGTACTACTCCAGAGTTTAGCAATGTATTGGGAGTAGATCAAGTCTCCTGCAACATTATTTGACTTATTTGTGACTAGTTAAAATTTTTACTAGAGTGGAGATCCATTGCTGCACATTAGGGCAGAAATATGTTTTGCAGTGCATGACATTTTTCTGGATGATGGATGAGTTTGTGTGCTGTAGTTAATTGTGAATATGTTAGGAAGTTGTGCAGTTAAAGCCAGTTTAATTGCTTCCAGCTAAGACAATGGTGGGTCCTATGATGGAGATTTGTGGCAAATTTAGTTGTTTTATTGTAGCAGGAGGCAAGTTTCTTTCTTTGAGCATTGTTTAAGTTTGTTAGGATAGGAGCAGTGTATAAGAGAGTTGGCAGTAAGAAGGTGGTGGCTAGAGTTTTTCTTGCAGTATCTGTAAGGAATACAATGAGTCTATAAAGGCAGCCTAGTTTCTGGTGTGTAAATGTTATAGTCTGCAGTATATGCTGGTCATATTTGAGATTGTCATCTCTTATAATGCCTAGAAGTTTACTGTGAAATACAGTTTCAATGGCATTATTATTTTGCTGCCTTTATGGTGAAAGATTGTTTTTGATGTTGCCAACCTTTTGGGATAACAAGCAATAACAGTTTTCTTAGAGTTGAGTTGGAGGTCTGATTCTTTGATCCAGGTTTCTACAGAGGAGAAAGATTTTTGGGTAATGTCTTGGAGCTTATTTATTGTTGAGGCTGTACATATTAATTTCAAGTCATCTGCTTACTGAACTAAACTAGCATGGTGAGTGGAGCTGTGGAGGCTATTAATAAATATATTAAATAGGAGAGGACCCTGGCTAAAGCCCTGAGGGACACCTGTAGTAATTGTTTGAAAGGATGCGTAGGCTTGTTGCCATTTAATGGCTTGTTGCCTTCCAGATAGGTAACCATGATAAGGAGTTTCATGAAAGTCTTATTGAGGAGAGCGAAATGAGCAGTTGCTGGTGTGAGGCAGTATCATCTGCCTTTGACAAGTCTAATTGCATGGTGGACACAAGCAGGCCATCTTTTCTATGCTGGCATATTACATTGGTAAAATGTAGCAGAGCAGAAGTGGTGCTGTGCTGGGGCAAAAAGCTATGTTGTGCTTCTGAGAGCAGGTTATTTGAGGATAGGTATTCCATCAGCTGCACATGGATTCATTTCTCTAATATTTTGGAGAGGGAGAGAATCGCTATCAGTCTGTAGTTATTAAACTCTGTAGATGTGCCGCCTTTGTGCAGTGGTATGATGCAGGATTTTTTCCACAGTGACAAGACATATCTTTCTGTAATAGACCTATTAGTTAGTATGGATGCAGGGAAGGCTATAACTTCTGCGGCCATTTTTAGGTAGTCTGATGGTAGCTGGTCTACAGCTATAGAGGTACGTTTTAGTTTAAGGATCAACTTCACTATGAGTGAGGTGGGTACAGGGCTAAAATTAAGGAGCTGTAGGTAGTTTTGATAGGACAGGGGTACAGGGGGGTCAGATGTATTAGTGTCTAAGATAGACAATATTGATTCTATAAAGTAAGAATTAAACTGTGGAGATAGGGTCTGCCGTAATGTCTGCTTTTGGAGAGAGAGTGGTGTGCCAGGATGAAGTAGTATATTTAGTCATGACCAAAAAAATTTTGAAGTTGTTTTTATATTTGTCTTGTAGGTTGACATAGTATATTTGCTTGCCCTGTTTGACATGGAGTTTTGCAAGGTTCCTAAGATGTCTAAATTGCTGGAAGGCATTTTGAGTTCTATTCTTATACTAGTTTTTCTAGGCTTTATTCCTTTTATCATGAGTTTTTTTGTTTGTTTGTTTCTTTTGTTAGCCATGCTGCAGGGCTGGACTTTACTCTTTTATTATGCACTGGTGCTGGATTATTTAAGGTCTGTAAGAATGTGTTATTAAAGTGATCTACAGCAGTATCTAGTAACATTGTTCTTGTACATTCCTGTTAAATTGTTTTAGCATTTCATTGAAAATATCTTTGCTGAAATTGGTTGCATTTCATATTTGATTATATATCTAGGTTATGGTGCGATCTAATTGCATATCCTGGTGTGTGGTCACTTATTCTATTTGAGAGGCAGCCTACTTTTGTAATTTGTCTAGTTTGTTTGTAAGGATCCAGTCTAGTGTTGAATGAGCAATGATAACTATGCTCTATATAAGCACACTCAAATTTGCGGAGTACAGAAAAAAATTATGTTTATGGATTTATAACAAATGCTTGTTGAACTCTGGGGTGGCCCATGGAAGTTAAAAATGTAATTATTGTTATTCCTGTGGAATTGCTTGTGGTCTGTGTGTTCTTGGAGGTTCATCTTGTATGCTCTTTTCTTTACTTATTTTACTTTGCTGTTAAACTTGATTTATTATGGGCCATGGTTCATTGTTAAACATTTCAGCTTTTATTTACTTGTTTTGTTATTAATTTTACCAGTATTTAGTCACATGTAAAATTACACTGAATATATTTACCCCAAACTGTATGTTACTGTGTTTGAGCACCTGTCTTTATATGGGTGTGAGGATATCACTGTGGACACAATGTCTATTCTAACATTCTTAACTGGCTGCATAACTACTAGTCAGTTTATAACAATGTTTGCTATATATATGACATGAAGATAAGTAATTTACAATTGGCGCCTTTATTTCTGTGTGTAATAGGCATAATAGAGGACTGTCGCTTAGTTCTATAAAATTACCTCTGACCTCTAATAAAGCAAAAAACATTCATAGATTCTCCACATAGATAATACCTGTCAATTCTGTAATAAATTTGTGAATACCCATCCAGTTATTTAGTTTATGATCAAATGAAGATAGTGAGATGCACTGATTAACATGCAGGGGCATTTATTCCAGAGGTTTGGGAGGCACTTGGTTATAAACCTGTCCCTTCATTGTATTTCATTTAACTGTTTGTGAAGATTTAGGGCCTTGCTTCTAGTAAACTTGGAGTCATTGGACTTACCTACATATAGGCGACCCATGACAATCAGTTCTGTTTTGTCAAAAGCTTATACATTTTGGAATTAAGGAATAGAGCTAATAGCCTCTCTTGATACCTCAGGGACATTAGGTATATAACTTTTTTCAGTTAAGAACCTTTAAGGTCTTTCTAATTAATGTGTTTAGTCTGTCACATCATGAGGGGAGAATATACCCAATATACCCGAGGAGTTTTGCTAACTGATGTCACTGTTTTATATGTTGAGGGGGTGTTTTATCAAACTAAGCAATGAAATGGAGAGAATATATAGTTATTTAGTAAACAGAATTCTAGAAAAAGCATGGGGGGGGGGGTTAAATCATATTAGACAAAATTGAGTAGGGGTAAAGGTAAAGCATTTCAGTTCCAATCTGGCAATCCAAAGCTAAACTCTGACTTGGGAACTTTAGATACAAAGAACTTGTCTGTTGTCACTCCTTATAAATTGAGAAAGAAGATGAATTCATTTTTTGTACAATTTACTATTAACTGAAAATTATATTTTTGGAAAAAAAGACTATACAACACATGATCTGCAAATATCTTTACTGTAGCCACTGTGTTCATCAATAAAAGTCTGAGATTAGACCATGTAAGAACTTATATGAATATGCTATGTTATGATTTGAGGATTGCAGTATAAAATGATATTCACATATCTTGGGTATATTTATACTTCATTTGAAGGAGGGGAGATGCGCCAACATTCTTTGGTACTCCAGCTGCAGCATTCATCAAAAAGATTTAAACATGCTTTTTTTTTGAGGGGGAGGGGGTTAAGCCAAGTGCTGATAAGACGTCAATCTGCAAAACAGGTTGGAAACTCTTTAAGAATCTTTGTTGAGATTCTCTTTGATATCAGGCAATCACCAATGAAGAAAAGGGCACATATCTTCACACTGTGGACTGCCAGCCCTATGCATGTTCTGTGCAGTTCATGTATCTCTTTAAACATTACACTGTCAAAAGAAAATTGCTAGGGG
The DNA here is from genome assembly GCF_019279795.1 of Protopterus annectens. Classification (NCBI taxonomy): domain Eukaryota; kingdom Metazoa; phylum Chordata; order Ceratodontiformes; family Protopteridae; genus Protopterus; species Protopterus annectens. Next base: position 1,507,157,222 of record NC_056735.1, read on the forward strand.
CATTCAGTGACCATTCCTAGTACCTTAAAATAGTTGGAAAGGCTGGGAAAAATAAATTTTTTTGTAAACACTGATGTATATGGGAAGACACAAGGGGCTGAACAATCTTAAGAAAACAAGGTTAAAAAACATTGTTTTTATAGCTTGCCATATGCACAGGCACTGTACTAAGAAAAAGGCCTTTTCAGAATTGAATATAATGGTAGCTACATGTTTAGGCACATTTGTAAACCTTGCATGCAAGTGCAAAACATACTAAGATGATCAACACTTGATCTGCCATACATAAATACTGTCTACATGCTGAGAATAAGTCTGGGTATATTTATTCTGTTGACTAGTTGTTAATTACATAGTTTTGCATCCATGTTTAATAATGATATTAGTGTGCAGTTTAGGAATTAAAATGTCTTTTGCCCAGCATGGCAGCTCTGTTACTGTACATGTTAGCAAGGAGTTTTGTATTTCATCTTGCTTAAAACCTCTAAGCAGCTGTAGCAGGGTGTGACAATGCAAGAGGCTGCGACTTTATATAGCTCAGCATAAAGGTTATTCATGTACTTTATCAGCAGATGTGTTTTTAAAACATTTTAAGACTTTGACAGAGAAAATTTTTCCCTCAGCTGAGTGTTCCTTTTTATTTTGTAAGGTGAGTGTAGCTTTGCACAAAAAACATTATTGTTATTGTGTAGCATGTTATTGATAGCTTTATAAAGTTCCTGATAATATATGATAACTTCTTTATTAATTTCCTATATTTTTATTACTGGTCTCCAGATGCTGTACTGTACCTAGGATTACCAACTGTCCCACTTTGTGAGGGACAGTCCCTCTTTAGTCAGCTGTGTCCTGCAAAAAAATTGCAAAAATGGCAAATGTCCTGAGATTTTAGGACAAAATTATTTCCTATATTTTATGTAATAGTTGCATAAAGCAGTTATTCTGAATCTGAAACACCTAAATGTTATAAGAAACAGAATAAGCAATTAAAATGCTACAAGAATAATCTTTTACTTAGGCAAAAAAGTGAGGTTCTGCCCTTTGTACTGGCCGTGGGTATGTTTCGGCTTGCAAAATCTGACGTTTGTACCAAAAATGTCCTATTTTGGACATTTGAATAGGTGGCAACCCAAACTGTACACCTCAGAATTAGCTTTGCACCTTTTTCCCTTGGTTCCAAGCCTTAAAACCCTCTATGGCTTGGTTCTCTGTGCCCATGAATGTACAGCAGCATGCTGGAGACCAAAGCTTTAACAAAGGTATGAGAAAGGGGACAGCTGTCCCAGGCATGAGCTGTTACAAAGTGCAATCAGTACTGTAGATGAAGTGCTGACCAGCCTCAATAAGGCGAGTAGCTGCAGTCACAAAACACAGCTACTTAACCGATGGTCAGTGTTTGTGTGTTAGGAGCTGGTATATCTCTTTGCCACAATTTAGCAAAGGTGTTTGGTATGGTTTAGCAAACAACTATTAAGTGAATACAAAATATCTCTTTGAGTAACATAAAGAAGAAGTTTTTTGAGCTGGAACTGTAGCAAGTAGCTATGATACATCTTTACTACAGTTTAGTGAAAGTATGAGCAAAGAGCAATTTTATATATACATAAGTGGCTGTTTGAATTTTTTTTTATTGTTGTTTTTTTTTTTGAGTGGGGGTCTCCATTTCAAGCTTGGAGGGAAGGAGGCATGCTAAATGAGGATATTACCCATGACACCAAGTCTAGCTACTCCTGTGCTGCAGATAGAGGTACATTTATTCATACCTTAGTAGCTTCACCTTTTTTTTTCCATAGCACTTTGTAGTTCTGTAATGGCTTAAAGTTTTTAGAACCTCTTCTCTTGCATTACTTGTCTGCCATTTCCACAACTTGCTATTTGGTTACTTATATAGAATTTGAGACTTAAGCTTAGTTACACAAGCTTTTAAGTTGTAATTTCATCTACCACATAGACAACAACAGTCTGCCAGTTGGATGCAATCCTGTATTAAATGCTTGGCAACTTTCTTGATAATTCAGAGTAGGTCTTGGTCTCATTGTTCTGATTGCAAAATCTGGCATGAGACCATTATGTACTGTGTAATTGGTGCTTACAATATGTCATCAATTATTACTTATGGCATCACACCCTCTGTGTCTGTAGTGGCCAAAGAGAAGTCAAAGTAACTAGAATTTAAGTTTGATGGGGCTATAAATGTGTCAGTCCTCAATGAGGTAAAAAAAACCCTCCACACATCTATCCAATTCAGGCTTTCCGAAAAGTGTCCTATCACCCTGTGTATTTTAATGTGCCTTTCAAAAATGTGTACTAATCTTCTATCCAGAATAAAGTCTGAAACAACATTGAAGTTGCTGACAGGTGCAACAAACAGGTGTGTGATTTTTCATAGATGCTAAAGGTGAAACTACTTCACTATAAGAGTTGGATGCATCCATGTTGGGAACAAATATTGTGATGAGTGTGGCTTGAATTTTCCTTTCTTGACATTGAAAGTTCCCTACAGGGCCCTATGGCACCTCACTTTTTCTGTTCTGTCAGCTTCCACCGAAATAATTTTTAACAAGCGTAAGTGCTGCAGTTTTTAGTTTGGGAACTTAAGTTTCCATAACAGCTGTAATCACTGAAGCTTCAAAATTTTTAATTTTTTTGACAAAACACTACATACCTGAAAGCAGACTACTATAGCCAGTATTTAGTAAATGAATGTTTTGCAATGGAGTTAATTCCTCAGGTACTTAGTGTTTCCAAAAAAAATACACTCACTCAAACCTACAAAAGCACTCACACTGAATTTCTTCTAAAATGGAGAAAAAAAGAGCATTGTATAGCAACCTCTCCACCTTAGGAAATACCAGAAAAGCTGAAAAAAATAGACAGAGATCATCAACCCAGTAGTCAAATTACTACTGTGTAAAAGACTTCTCATTCATCGCAGAGCACGAGTTGTCATAAAGCAGTATAGCCTGTCAGAAAGCTACATTAGGATCACCATTTATTTTTTATAACCTTCATTCATTTTTGCCCTTCCTGAATTCAATAAATTGTTGACTCTATTTTGCAGAAATGGGAGAATGAGAAGGAATTTTCCTGGCATTAGCTCATTTTTGCACAAATATCCATTTCCATTCCTTCTGTTTCTGTCGGCACATGAACAGTTTCAAAATGATCTAAGGTGATAAGTGGCACAGAAAACAGGTTCTGAGCTCAATGTTTCTAAAGCATCTCCTCAGAGTTAGGCAATGTCTCCTTTAGAGAATCCTCATTTGAATCTGTGGATTGGCATTGTTGATAGGTGAAGCAGTGAATGTTGCATACTTCTCTCACACTGCAATTGTTCTTCAGATTCACTACGAATCAATCATGGATAGTAGATGTAGCTCTCCTATACTTATGAATGCCTAGGTGGCAAACATTTTGCCCTTATTGATGTAGACATTAGGTGGTGCTAATGGGTATTGTCCACCGGTAATGTTTAATGCACTGCACAGTATGACAGTGGGGCATCACTGGTATGTTGTTTTAGATGCAGATGGCCCAGACCTTAGAAAAAACCTTTCTTTAGTATAGTCGCCTAAGTGAAAAATTCTGATAGACAAACCTGTTTGCTGTATAGTATGAAGGGGTGGCTCTCTTTGGCTGGAGTTATGATGTGGCAGGGTGCCATAGGGTTTGCATGGTTTGAATGAACATTGTGCCCATTCAATAATAAGGGGTGATGACAAGTTAAGGTTTAGTGTTTGCTGCAGGTGGGTTTCTAAAAAGAGTTATATATTACCTGTTTCTGTAGTCTCAGCAAGCTCACCACATAGAGGATGTTTCTTCAACTTCAGTTCTGAAGGTCTTCTATTCTATTCTATTCTATTCTAGGTTTGCTATAATTCTGTTATGATTTTTTTAAACATCTTTATTGAATTATCACTTGTGACATAGGCAAATTTACATTTATATAAAACTAATCAAATTGTATTAACAAGTTCACATTTACAAATATACTTCACATATATTGCTATATATTATATAACCTAAGCAACATTACATAAATTATTCAATTCCTGCACTTTTTAAACAAGAAACATCTTTATTAAACCATCATTTATGACAGACAATCATACATTTATACAAATGAAAACAAATCACACCGACAACTCTGTTATGATTGTTGATAGACATACTGAATAGTTGGGTCCTTGTAGAATAGTTGCATAATGGAGATAATAGATTTACCATTGCACTAAGGAGTCAAAGGAGGACAACTAGAGTGAGTTTTTGCATTTCCTACTGTGAAACTTTTTTGAAGGAGAGGGATATCAAGTATTAAAAAAATAGCTTGGCAATCACAAGAGCATCTAACAAGATGCAACTCATAGCATATTCTTAACTCCAACAAACTGCATTAAGTTGATGCATTGTGCAATCATTGCAATGTACATGAGCAAACTTGTTTATACTATATCACTAAGTCATTTCTGGAGACTAAGATAAGTGAAAAGAAATGGAACAATAATGACATTTTCTTGACAAACTGGGTAACCAACAAAAATTCCACTGGAGCATAGAGATAACTCACTTTATTGATTTGAGCTCTTTTGTCAGAGTATATCACAGACTTCTTCAGAAACAAATCTAAAATGCCATTCCCCTGTTTAAATATCCCTCCAAAAACACATTCACATGACCAAAGCAACCAATCAATATGCAACCTGAGTTAACAAATTTACACATAAAACATTAGTAAAAACTTTAACCATCAATACATTCCTAAACATAAATTCTAAATTACAAATTATCTGCAAAAAATCTGCATAAGATATTGTGTTTACAATTAATTTTCTTTTTGTGAGCAACCTCTGTGGAAATTCTAGTTGCTGCATTTGCCTGGTTAGTTTTATACCAAAGAGGTAGTTATACTCAGTGATGGGTCAGATAATGGCTGAGTACAGTGGCACAATGACTTCCATAGACCTAGATGTCATGTCCTTAAGTATAAGCTGAGTGACATTAAATGAGAATGATTTTCTTACTACCTTGGACACAAATTGGTAGTGCTTGGTTGACTTGTTATTCTCTGCCTGACTATTGCTGATCTCTGTCTGGATTTTATTTTGGTTTGAAGTTTTTCATTTAAGGTTTGGTAACTTCTTTTTCTTACATTGCATTTTGCTTTGTTTTACGTTTTTGTACTTTTTGAAGTTTTAAGTGATCTTGGCTAGGGTCAGCTAGAAAAGAATTCATTTGCAGACAGTAAATAACATCCAGCTAATTAGTGGGAAGATCTGAGAAATACCATTCCTCTTTAACTACATTTTTAGTGCATATTTATGTATCTATAATGCTTGTTTAACTTGATGTGTTGTGCCTGACTATTGCTGATCTCTGTCTGCATTTGATTTTTCCCACCCACCTGTCCTGCTGTTGTACTTTAAACTTGGTGGGTTTTGAGTTGCCCACCCCTACTATAAATCTGATTGTGGTCACTCCTCCCAGTCCCATTTCATCAGCTCATTATACTGAGCACCAATAGATCATCTGGGAAAGCTTCCCCACCTTGTTCTCTTCTTGTTTCCTCCCTTCCCACTTACAAAAATATATAAATAAATAATTGTACTTTATTCAGCTGCTTTTACTGTATTTGTATTTCTTCCTACTTTAGTTTTTTTGCTGCACATTCTTAAAGTGTTCAGTTGCATTTAACCTGCTGCATTTATTACTGCTTGTTAGTAGTCTGATTACATTGCAACTGTTAATTCTGAGCCTCTTAATTTTGATTTAAGCACTTGGGCTTCAAACTAGTTATGTTACATAAGGAAGGTTTGTGGTCTACACTGTTGTGACATAAGAGGAAGCTTGCACACTTTTGAGTTGGGAATTGCTGGTTGAAGGCTGATTGTGTATGCAATTCTAGAAGTGTCTTAGTTCTGATTTAAGTACTTGGTCTCCAAACCAGTTATTTTACCTTAGGAGGGATGGCAGCCTACACTCTTGTAGTAGGAGAGGAGAGCCTACACCCTTCTGAGCTGGGAATTGCTGGTTGAAGGCTTATTGTGTATGTTAGTCTAAAAGTGTCTTAGTTTTGGTTTAAGCATTTGGGCTCCAAACCAGCTATTTTACATTAAGAACTTTTGTGTGCTACACTCTAGTGGAAGGAAAGTTCATCCTCCACCCTTCTGAGATGGAATTACTGGTAAAGGCTTATTGTGCCTGTTATTCTGAGTGGCTTTGTTCTGGCTTAAGCACTTGGACTACAGACCAGTTATTTTACATTAGGGAGATTTGTGATCTATACTCTTGTGGTATTACTGTCAATACATATTTTTTAAACTACTACAGCATCTAGTTTGCAGATACCTGAGTGTTGCTCATAAAGTTCCTTGTCTTATTGACCTATTCGATATTTAAATTTTCCTCACTCCTCCTTAGTAGATCAGTAGCCATGGATATGCACTTTTCGATTCTCTCTGTAGCCAGTCTGGTTGAGATGGGCATTCTGAGGCACTGTAGCAGTTGCCTCATGTACACTGACAACCCACTTATTCTAATTAATACAGATAAAGTATGCGGGTAGTATAACTACAACCAGAACTAATCCTATAGCGGTTGTCAGTGATACATGAACAATGCATACTGCCCAGGGTAAAGACCCTACATATAAAACTAGTTATGCTGAGGCACTTACCAGTAACCTTCCAAAATATTTCCTGCACAGTACAATCAAAGAAAAGGTCTTCAGCCATCATGTAAAATGCCATTATTTATTTATTTAGTTAGTTATTGTCATTTATTTACCTGAGGATGGTCCATTGGGCCATTAAGAGCCCATTTTCAGTGGAAGCCTGGGGAGAAAAGTGCTACAAAAAAAACATAAACATAGAACAGGATTTTACAATGCGTAAAGTTCCACAAAAAAAAAATTACATAGACAAGTAAATAAACAATTGGTTAATATTAAGGTAAAACTGGATTTGTCAATTACTTACAAGTAATGCAAACTTACATTACAGACTGAGCCATATGTGAAAAGGCTAACATTATATGAAACTTCTGCCACAGAAGTAGTTAGGTTACTCAAGACATTGTATAAGTAGTGGTAATTTAAAGAGTTAAAGACGAGCATTAGGGTAACAAAGAGAATGTGTACAAGAAAATATTCTTGGAGTAGAGTTTAATAATAAGTGTATTACTAAAATACCATCCACAGCTACATATAGTAACACTGTATCCAATGCTTCTACTGCCAAGCCCTTAAGGCAAGCCAGAACACAGCCAAATGTCCTGGTCATTGGTGATACTATGGTGAGGCACACTGATGTCCCCCTCACCAGACTGAGTAAGGAAAGAGTCAAGGTTAGCTGCCTTTCCAAGGCTAGGATACATAAAGTCACACAGATCATTAAACGACAGGTACCAGTATGACTCTGTCATAGTCCATGTGGGAGTTAATGACCTGAGATGTACCTCCCTGGACTATATAAAGCAAGACATGATTGAGCTGGCTGATTATGTGCCTGAGGCAGGTATGTGCCTAGCACTGAGCAGCATACTACCTATTCCAAGGATGAAGCCATGTTACAAACAGAAAATGATTGGTTTTAACAATTGGCTTAGCTTCTGGTGTCAGTCCAGGGGAGTACAATAGTTGATGGCCTGGGAGGACATGGTTGACAGACCAAGCTGCTTTGCCAGGGATGATCTGCACTTAACCCCTCAAGGCTTTTGGATATTGGCAAAAACCTTTTCCACCTCCATAGTGCCCTTTTTAGGCAATGCCATACTGATTGAGTACCAACTTAACTGAACATATGAAAGAATATCTGAAGGTGGTACTGCTCAATGTTAGAAGTCTTAACAAGAATCTCCACTCCCTACATGCCTTCTTCTCCCTGGAGAGTGCAGACATCTGTGTAGTAATGGAGACATGGTTTAAAGTTACAGACAGGACTCCATCAATGCAAGGTTCTAATGCCTTTCACACCTTTAGACCAGCTACTGCACAGGAGGGAACTAAAGTGGAGTAGTATCAGTTGATATTAAAAACAACTTCACATCCAGAATAGTTAAAGTATATGACCCACAGGAACTCATACATGTGCAACTCACCATAAACAGGGTGTCGTACCATATCCTTGCACCCTATATGTTCCACTCCCTCTCCAATGAATTGCATACTACCTATCTCAATGTATTAAAGTTCCTCATCATTCAAGCAATATAGTATTCATGGGGGGATCTCAATTTCCTCTTTATAGATTGGGAATCCGATATGACATCTAATGCACAAGCCCAACAATTCCTAATCTTTGTTAATATCAACCAACTGGAACAGTGGCTCCATTCTCCTACCAGGGGTACAAACATCCTTGACCTTGTACTAATGAACATGAGTGGCTGATCTTCCTCACAGACTGCAATGACTTCACCTGTCAGATCTGATCATAAGGCAGTATTACTTGAAATAAAAATTAAATCCAGGGATTCAGTGAAACCAAAATCCTTTAGGAGCTATTCCAAGGCTAACCTCCCGCTACTAAGCAACACCTTGGCTAAATTCCAAGCACCTCCAAACCCAGTGAACACCATAGAATATGGTGAGCTATTTACAAAATCTCTGTACAGCTATATTGATTGCTGTATAGAGTGAGATGTGCCCACTCATATTAAGAATTAGACAAACTCAAAAGGCAAACAACTCTGGTAGAATCACAATATCAGTCGGTTATACAGCAAAAGAAAAATCTTGACCAAGCATAGGAGGAACAAAGCCATACATACTTAAAGCACCCCTGATCAATCTAAATAGGCAGCTAAGAGGGCTAAATAATACTTCAAAGGCTAAATATAAAGAAAAATAGCTTCTCAGGCAACGGCCAATCACAAAGCTTTCTAAACGTTTGTCCATAACCTCAGGGGAAATACACAGTAATGCAGAGAACGTATTGTAAATGGCATCACCCAAACTGAACCAGGGGGGCATTGCCAACCTTCAGATTGAAAGGTTCAGCTCAAATTCCACCCCCCCCTGATAGTCCAAATGAAATACTGCATACCCCCACCCCCTGAAGGTAGATTAAGAGGGAAATTAGAGGAAAAAAAATACTTCCACAATAAACACTGTCAAAAGCTTCAAATAAAAATTTGTGTTCATTAATACAACAGATTTGTGAAAAACATTATATAGACCAAGAAACTTTGATCTGTTTGGAAAAAGAAGCTTCTGAGGAAGTGTGAAAATATAAACAAGAAAACCTAGATAGTTTTGAAAAGTATAAAAAATAAATATGGATGTGGAAAAGAAATAGAGATTTGTTATGGCGAAATATTTATGCAAAGGCAAAAGCCAAGGTAATCAATACAAAAAAGGAAGCCCCAAAGATAGTTGAAGAGAAATACAGACAAAGGCATCCAGATATGGAAAATGTCACAATAAAAAAAATAATAGCAGAAAGAGGGAATGTGGAAAAGATTAGTAAAGCTGAAGTTATGGAGTGCCTGTGAAGTGAAGGATTTGGTGTAGAAGGTCTAACACAGGTGACATCACAGCATGATGGAGTTCCCAGAGTAAGAAGAAACAGGAAAATCAGGAGACATCTGAAGACGAAATGTGGATATGGGAAAGGAAAAAAAAATATGGTGTAATATTTATGCATAGGTGAATGCAAAACTAATCAAAACAAAAAGAGCAGCACCCAATATATTTGAAGAGAAATACGGGCAAAGGAATCAAGACATGGAAAACTTTACAATACAAAAGTAAGAAGACAAAGAGGAAAAGTAGAAAAGAAGACTAGTAATGGAGAAGTTAAAGAAATAGAAACTGAGGTTATGGAGTACATGAGAAGTGAAGGATTCAGTGTAGAAAATCTAACTCAGAAAGCACCACATTAGGATAGAGCAATAGACATCCACATTATGGAGAAACCAGTAGAATGGGAAACAACTCATCAGTTGCCATATGAAGATATTTTGAAGCCTTCCACAGGAAACCAGTATAAATGTTCACTCCTAGCTGGACAGCAGGGGAATGAACAGGAAACTGTGTCAACTCTGACTCAGTCAATGATGAGGAGTAATAGGCTAGTGAGTTCCCATATGACAGAGCAATGGATGACACAGGATGAAATTGAAGAGAGTGTGCCACAGGAAGATGCCATAGAACTTTCTATAGAATGCCCACAGAAAACAGATAACAAAAAATGTGCCCTCAGTTTAGAATAAAATTCTACCACAAGAACACAAAGTAGTAAGGGAAAGGACGGGGAGAAATTGAATACCGTCATAGAAGTATCAAATAGTGAAAACTGTAAAGCAATTAAGACAAGAATTGTCACTGTTAGAAGAATATAGAAGAAGAAACAGATAAATTCTTAGAAAGACAGACGTGATAAAAGCAATGAGCAATATTATAATGGATCAGGATTTATCATGCACTATCACAAATACTAAACTAAAAATATCAGCACAGGCAGAAAAACTTCGAAGACACACACATAAATATAAAGAAAAAGTGAAAAATAACCAGTTTATTGATGACTAAAAAAAGTTTTACAGAGAAATGCGAAACGAGGTAAAAGGAATTGAAAGACTACCAAAAAAAGAAGAAATAGATACCTTTTGGAGAAGTAGTTATGAAGAACTTGTGGAACATAACAAAGATGCTAAATGGATAGAAGAAGTAAAAGAAAGAATAAGAAGTTCAAAAGTACAGGATGTGAAATGGGATGAAGTAACACCCAGAGAGATTGAAACAAAGTTAAGAAAAGCCTCTAATTGGAAAACCCCAGGCCCAGATGCAGTACCTAACTTCTGGTTAAAAGTATTAACATCCTTGCATAAAGATTTAGCCATGAGTAAGAACTATTTATATGCGCATCTCAAACAGACACCAACCTGGCTAACAACAGGAAAAACAACGCTCTTACTCAAAAATGAACCTGCACCTGCAAGCTACCCTAAAAATTATAGACCAATATCTTACCTTCTGACGATGTACAAACTATGCACTGGAACTTATGTTGATAGAGTTTATAGTCATTTGCAAGAAAACTCAATTGTGGCATTAGAACAAATGGGCAATAAAAGAAAGTCATATGGAACAAAGGATCATTTATTGCTAAATAAAGTCATAGTGGAGAACTGTAAAAAGGAGAAGAAGCCATGTATGGCATGAATTGACTACAAAAAAGCATTTGACATTCGTGGATAAAAGAGTGCTTAAAAATGTATAAGATACACCCTGCACAGATAAACTACATCATAGTGACCATGAAGCAGTAGAAAACCACTTTGCACTTAAGCCATGATATAGGGCAAATTATTATTCCAGAGATAAAAACCTGAAGGGGAATTTTCCAGGGTGACTCTCTGTCACCATTGCTCTTCTGCCTTGCCCTTAACCCATTAAACTGTCTGCTTAACAGATTAGGTCATGATTATAATTTGGTTTTGAGAAAGCAACAAAATGTAAAGATTTCTAATCTTCTCTTTGTTGATGATTTAAAACTGTATAGCTCATCAGATGAAGAACTGAAAGCACAACTGCAAATAGTCAAAACTGATATAAGAATGTCATTTGGTCTTGATAAATGTGCAAAAGCAACCTTTAAAGCAGGAAAGCTGCTGCACCAAGAAAACATTGGTTTGGGACAAGAATGTGATATAAAAGAACTTGAGCAAGAAGAAGTGTATAAATATTTGGGAACTGATGAAGGATCAACAATAAAACATTAACAGATATGAATAAATCTTAGCAAGGAATATTTTAGAAGACTTAAATAAATCTTGAAAACAGAGGTGACATCTAGAAACAAAATTCAAGCTATAAACCAATTTTCTCTTCCTGTCTTAACTTACAGTTCTGGAGGGACTGACTGGCCCCAAAAGGTGTTGGGTAGATAAGCAAGAAATCAAGGAGGATCATAGGATCATAGGAGGTTACTAGCTAATGGCCATGGGGCCCTTACAAGCCTAGACAAGAGTGTATCCCCAAAAAAGAAACCTCAGTCAGCACCTCTCACCCCTGTCAATGAGAGACAAAGGTGGAACTTCTGGGACAAATTTGTGGTTTCCCATCCTCTCATCATGGTTGCACTTGAAGAGGGTCAGTGAGGTACACTGTTTCACATGTATGGGAAGTCTATTCCAGAGATGGAGCCTTTGGGAGACAAACCTGTCTCAACAGCAAGTTTTGTTGATGTCACATATTAGATTTAGGCCTATCGAGCAGGTAATGTACAGGAAGTTAGACTTATAGATATGGAGCAACTTTAGTAGGGCAGGGTCCGATATTGCCTTGTAGGCGAGACACAGATCACCTCTGAGCAATCTGTATGATACCAAGTAGAGTGACAGTGATTTCAGCCTGTATGCATAGGACAAGTGTTGGCGGTGATGGATTCTCTTTATGGGGTATGTCTTTGGTGTTTCCAGTTGGTGCAGGTGTTTGGAGAGGTACATACCAAAAAGGGCATTATACTCAATTATAGTTCTAATGAGGGAGGAGTACAGAGAGGTAATAACCTCCTTTTTTCAGGATGCAATCCCTTTACTTATGAGATGAAACAAGTAAAAGGCTTTTCTGACCACTGCCGCCACATGATGGCCGAATGTGAGATTGTTGTCAACCTCCTGAGTACCCAGGTCTCTCACCACAGTTTGTGTGCTTAGGTGGTTGCTGTTTATGTGGTAATCGGTAGGGGCTGTGTTTTTGCTGAACGGTATGATAATACATTTTTTTGTGTTTAACTTAAGCCCATGACTTTGGCACCAGTTATTTGTAGCTGTGAGACCCTCTTGCAGTATGTTAGCATCATTTGGGGAGTCAATGACAGCATTCAACTTACAGTCATCTGCATACTTGGTCAGCCACAGGCCCTTTGTCTTTGCCAAACAGGAGGGGGTTCCAGGACAGATCCCTGTGGAACATCACTAGTGATAGGTCTACTGTCAGAGGTGGTGGTACCTATTCTGACCTTGTGGGTCCTTTCTGAGAGCCAGTTGGCCACCTATCTGATGAGATAGGGATTAACACCAAGTTGTGTTAGCTTTTCAATGATGACCGAGTGGGGGATTGTGTCAAAGGCCTTGGCCAGGTCAAAGTAAGTTGTTTGTACTGACTATCCCTCATCCAGGACCTTGGTGACAGTCTCAAAGAAGTCAACTAGGTTCAATAGGCAAGATCTGCCCCTGACAAATCTGAATTGGGAAGGTCAAGTGCTTGGAGATTGCCTTTGTTCTTGATTATGAGATCCATAATAATACGCTCCATGGCTTTACAAATCAAACTTGTCAAGCTAATGGGGTGATAGTTCCCTGGGTCAGTAGTGGCACCACCTTTGTGCAACGGGATGACAATGGTGGTTCTCCACTCTGCAGGAATGAAGCCTGTAATTAGGCTGTGGTTGAATAGGTTGCTCAATGGCAAAGCTAGTTCTTGCTTGAGATGGGGCAGAATACAGCCTGGAATACTATCAGGTCCCATGGAAGCTGTGTTCTTTGCCTTGAATAGGGCCTTTAATACTTGATCTATGGAGATGTGAGATGTGGGACAAGTATTGGGGATGTTGACTGGGACTTTGGAGGCAATAAGGGGATGAGGTTTGCACTGAACCTATCAGCTAGCAGATTGGCTAAGTCAGCAGGATCAGTGTAAGTGGTACCATTAAGTACTAATTTGGAACAAACTTGGCTTTGCCATGGAGGTTCCTAATGTAACTGAAAAAGGTTTGCCTTTGTTTTGGAGGCTAGGTTCAACTCATAATTGGCTTTGGAGGTTTTTGCTAGTGATCTAATTTGCTTGTTGAGGCAGAGGAAGGAGTTTTTCCAATTTGGAATATGTTCCTTTTTACCCTTGGACAACAGTTTCTTCCTTTTGTTGTAAAGGCTATTGATAGAGGATGTCCACCAGACACAACCTTGGACAACAGTTTCTTCCTTCTGTTGTAAAGCCTATTGATAGAGGATGTGCACCAGACATGTTTGTGTTTCCTTAAGGAGCAGGTTTTAGTTCTGTTGGGTGTGGCTGAGTCCATGCAGTTGTACAGGTGCTTGTATACTGCACTGGCATGCTGTTCAGCATAGTTGTCTGCATCCTCTGAGGGGGGTGGTGGTATGAAGCTACTGATACTGTCGCTTAGGAGGTTGTAGTCAGCTTTTGAGAAGTTTTTTAGCCTGGTTAAGGCTGGGGAGTGGTTGGGTGGGATAGAAACTTTGAATGAGACAGACCAATGATCTGATATCATGAGGGAAGAACATACTATGGGAGTGATGCAGTAGTCGCCCATGTTTTTGAGACCCAAGTCCAGTATGTTGTCTCCCCTTGTGGGGGATGAAACCAGCTGGTCTTGTGCGTTAGAATTTATGAAGTCAAGGAATCATTGGCTAAGTGCATTAGTGCAGGAATAGTTCACCCAGTCTATGGTGAGGTAGTTGAAGCCTTCAAGGATCAGGGTGTTAGGGGTACCTTGATGGAGTTAAGTAGGTGCAGGTAGGAGGAGTGGGTGTCCTGAGTCATGCAGGGGAATCTATAGCTGGCTATAACTTGGATGGGTGTCTTGGATGCTTCATGCTCATCAAATTATTTATAAAAATCACATCATACCAAGATTATATATTCATTATTCTGAAGGAGGTATGGGCCTACTTGAAATTGATTATCCCCAGGATTTAATAAAATCCATGTAGGCACAGTGCAGAGTCTACACAGAATGTTACAGTACATATTAATCATGGCGTGTTGCCGAGGGAGAGCTGTGGAACATAGTTGTTGATTCAGTGTAGGGAGTGTAGTGCCAGCTGTGTCCATAGACAAGTAAGACACTCCCTGCACTGTCCAATTGTATTATTCCAATTATATATATATATATATATATATTTTTTTTTTTTTTTTTTAAGCATGTTTGCACAGCATGACACAGAGAGCAGCAATGCTAAGTGGCGCTGAGACACCTGCCAGACATCTAAAAATAGAAACTGGATGCATTTCATTATTTAATTAAATGTCATGTTTAAGCAGAGCTGAGCAGGTTTGTGTGGCAGGGCATGATGCTCAGCAGTGCTTATAGGTAAGTTAGAGGTATTTGTAAATGTATAGCAGAATTCCTCATACCATCATAGCTAAATGGATAGTGGTACAGTCTCATGAGCAATAGGTGCAGGGGTTGAATACATGGAAGGGAAAATAAGCATTTATTTTTGAAATACAAATTATGCTAATAATTTTAATATTCTGGCCCGCTGAACTTCACTAAGCATTGAAAAGACCCGCTAAGACCTGCTAAGCACCGCATAAACACAATAACGGCTGAAAATATTTATGCACTGCTTGGCTCTGCTTGGCTGGTTTGACCACTGCTAAGCATATGGGTCTTCAAGTTTTTGCACTGCTTTGCTCAGCTATGCTGTTCTGTGCACTACTAAGTGTTGTTCCACATTTTTAAATGTTGCCCAATGGCATGTAAGTGTGGCAAAATGGGCTACATTAAGCCCAACAGACTGGAATACAGCATAATCCATTGGAGGTCTGTCTCATAAGGATACTATGACAAGTGTTGTTGAGGGTTTGTACTTTTGGGTGCAGCATTGGGGCATTCAGAAGTCCATGGTCATGGTTGTACTCCTAGTAAAGAACCATGATGACCGGCTGCTGGAGGGAGGTTTCTAGGGCTTGGATTGTAAAGCGGAGGCCTGGGACCAGCTGGCAAGGGAACTCATCAGTGCTACTGATATCCCCTGCACAGATGAGCAGATTGATCACCACCATGATGATGTGAAGAGATAAAAGGGGGATCTCTTGGGCAGCTGGGTCCAAGAAGTTAAGCTAGGGTAGGGAATGCCCCACAAATATGTAAGTATATTTACCTCTGTTTCACCAATATCTAGTCTGAATGTCTGCTAAACTGGTATGCATGATGCTGTACTTCTCTCCCAACAGCTGCAGAAGAGAGGACTCACAACATCGAGGCACATGCTGGGTGCTTCACCAGTATGCGCCATGAGTGCAGTGAGTATGGATGTATTCTGTTAACTGTGATGAAATAAGCAAGAAAGAGTAAAGCATTAACTGCAATAAAGTACATACAGTAAAGTTTATATTGCAATAAATGTGGACTTAGAGCTGTAGTGCAATAAATTAATAATGCCAATTATAGTGCACGAAAAACATGAAAAAATATCATAAACTGCATTAGATTATACAATAAAGTTTGTAGTGCAATAAGTATGGAATTAAAGCTGTATTGCAAGACCTGAATAATGACAACTGTTGTCCAATAAAAACTCAAAACAATACCAGAAACTGCATTAAATTATATACAATAAAGTCTGTAGTGCAATATGTGTGGAATTAGAGCTTTTTTTTTCAAGAAATGAATAATGCAAACTGTTCTGCAATAACACATGAACCAATACCACCAAAACCAAGGTAAATTGAGTACATCAGGACTGATTGGTTTAACCATTCCAGTATAACTGTATGCATTCAGGCTGTAAGGTAAGGTGCTGCAGTCAAGATATCATCATCATCATCAGCTCCCTTTTACCCATTTTTTTTACATGGGGTCGGGATATCATGTTAACTGTCACCAGCTCTCTCAATTCAGTGCCACACTCTTGCCTTCTTCAACACTCATGCCTGATTGTCGCAGAACTTCTTTCACACAATCCATCAACCTCTTTGCTGAATGTCCTTGCTTCCTCTTACCTTCTTCCTGTCTGTTCAAAATCTTCCTCACCAGATTGTCTTCTGCTTTTCCACACATGTGCCCAAACCACCGTAATCTGTTACCTTTGATCTTTTCTGCAATTGAAGCTACTTTGGCTTCTGCTCTTATGTCCTAATTTCTTTGTCTGTTCCACACTGTGCATCCTACCACCTTTCTCAGGCACTTCATTTCCATCACCTCTAGGTTCTTCAACTGTTCTGCCTTTACTGTCCAGGTTTCTGTACCATGCATTGGTACTGGTCACACCACTGTCTTGTACACCTTGATTTCCAGCTTCTTTGGAATTCTTCTGTCATAGACTACACCCTATACTCTATGCCAGTTGGCTGCAGTCCCTCTGATTCTAGCTTTGACCTCATCATTCAGACTACCCTTCTACTCAAACACCCCTCCCAGATACCTGAAGCTGTTTACCTGTTCCACTATCTTCCCTTCTATCTCTATTCTCAGCTTCTTCTGATTTCTCCAATTTTCTGCCATTACCACCATCCTATCTGTGCTTAGTTTCATCCCATGTGCCTTCAGATTTGCATTCCATTCTCCTATTCTTTACTGAAGTTCTAGCTCAGAGTCTGCCTGTACTGCTACATCATCTGCATACAGCAGCTTTGTTGATCTGTCCCCTCTAACCTATTTGCTAAAGTATACCATCACCAGTATGAACAGCAGTGGGCTCAGAGTTGAACCCTGATGTATGCTCACTCCCACTGGGAACCCCTCAGTGAGGCCAAAAACTGTTTGCACTTGAGTCACTGGGTCCTTGTACATAGCCTGCACTAATTCTACCAATGTTTCTGGGACTTCAAACCACCACAGTACTGCCCAGATTAGCTTTCTTAGGACCTTGTCATATGCTTTCTCCAAGTCTAGGAATGCCCAGTTGGACTCTGTCCTCATTTCTATCTTCTTGTCAAGTATCTGTTTCATCGCAAACATTGGGTCAATTGTGCAGCATCCTGATCTGAATCTGAACTGTTCACCTCCCATCTTACATTCTACTACTCTGCATATCTGTTTATCAATCACTCTCTCCAGAACTTTCATACAGTGTAATAGGAGTTTGATCCCTCTGTACTGCCCACAGTTGTGGATGTCCCCTTTGTTCTTGTACACTGCCACAAGTATGCTTATTCTCCAGTAGTCTGGGATATGCCTTTCTCTCCACACTGCTATTAGTACCCTAATGAGCCATTTCTCTCCTATCTCCCCCAACATCTTTATCATATCTGCTGTCACCTCATCTGAGCCTGCCGCTTTCCCTGACTTCATCTTTCTTAGTGCTATTCTTACTTCTTCTAAGGTGGGCTCCTCTTCTTCTCTAATTTAGGCTGTTTAAGTGGCAGTACAGCTTCTGTGGGGTTTTCTTCATTCAGAAGCTGCTGGAAATACTCCTTTCATCTGCGTTTGATGACCTGTGGACTGATAAGCAGGTTGTTGTTGGCATCCCTTATGAAGGGTGTCTAAATATCTTCTTTATCTTTCTGTCTTTGCCTTGCAACCTGATATAGTTTCTTTGTGCCCCTTACTGAGTCACTTTCCAGAAGTTGGCAGAGTGCCTCCAATACCCTATTCTTTGCTATTGCAACTTCTTTCTTAGCTTCTTTGTTAGCCAACCAGTAGTCCTTCCTAGCCTGGTCAGTCTTTTCTATCTACCATTTCTTCCTGCACTCCTTCTTTCTTTTGATGACTTCCTGGACTTTTGCATTCCACCACCAGCTTTCCTTATGTACCTTATTTCCATACTTGGCTCGGCCACATATCTTTTCTGTAATCCTAACATATGCTGTTTTTAGGCGCTGCCACTTCTCTTCAACTCCACCTATTTCCTCCTCTTCTTGGGGTGCTAGAGCCCTGAGTAATTCCTTGAACTACTGTACTTTCTCTCCAGTCACTTCCAGGTCTTCAGCCTGGTCTCTGTTGACCTTAGAGCCTTCTCTGACTACTGCTTGCAGCTGATTGTGGCAACTAATGGTTTATGCTGTGAGCCGACTGTTTCACTGGGGATGACTTTGCAATCATGGATTCTACCCCAGTCCTTTTTCCTTACTAGGAGGAAGTCTACCTGAGTTGCATGTTGACTACTCTTGCATGTGATCTTGTGACTGTCTCTCTTTCTGAATCATGTGTTGCCTACTATCAAGCCATTTGCCAGAGAGAATGGCTTCTCCTTCTTTATTCCTGTTATCCCACTCATGTGGACCCAGGCAGTCCTCATATCCTGTTCTATCTGTCCCAATATGTGCATTCAAGTCACCCATTATCAACACCAAATCATGTTGTCCTGCTTTATCTAGTAGGTCCTGCAACTGCTGCCTGAATGCATTCTTTTCTTCACTATCACAACCCTGCTGTGGAACATATGCTGAGATTATGAATACTACCCTATCATTACACTGGAGTTGGATTGCCATGAGTCTGTCATTAAGTCTGATGATATTTCTCACTGGCTTCTGAAGCCTCTCTCTCACCACAATTCCTAAACCATTTCTAGCTTGTCCCCCACCTGAGTAGTAGAGTCTGGATCCCAAGCCAAGTGGCTTTGTTGCACTGCCCTTCCATCTCATCTCTTTGATACATAGGATGTCCAGCCTCCTCCATATCATCATGTCATCCACTTCCAAGCTGCATCCTGTCAGTGAACATTAAGCGTCGCAACTCTCAGTTCATGTTTGGCAGGTTGATTAGTTTTACATCCAGCTTTTGCTCAACAGATAACCCAGGTAACCCAGGCTGGGCAACTAGACACCAGCCAGCCAGTAGCTTATTGGCCCAGGGCTGCTGAGCTTTATGCTAGCACACACTGGCCAATAGGTGCACATATACCCCTCCCACCATTAGCAAGGGTCCCTGGCATGAATGAGAGTAGGCCGGGACCTCAACCCACTTATCACTGGTAACTACCCATGACCATTTTTAGTGAGATTAGTCAACATGACTACAGTCAAGTATAACACTGTAATAGCTGTAGAATGCAAATGTAATGACTACCAAATGTATTGTTTAACACATACAGTACTATTCAAGGCTGTTTCTAGGCCAGTATTATTTACATATTGCTCTGTCATCCACAAACAGCAGGTAAGCAATGTATATGGATGAGGTACCCACTCCATGATGTTGTTTGTTGACTTCACAGCTATCTCAATCCAGTAAGAATATAATGTGTACATCTGCATTCTATATATTAATGTAAAGAGTGCCTACTATCTCTGTCATGCTTATAGTTCATGCATGCGTGTTCTACTGTCACTGCAGTCTAGTATACAACTGTAGTACTACTTCCAGGTCATGTACTGGTTCCAGGTGAGCTCTAAGCAAAAATCAGTCATTCAGCAATCAGCAGTGACTCAATAGCTCAGTTTGTTAAATGCTGTGTCTGAAGTACATTTTGCCACACACAGACCAGGGTTTGAATCCAATGCTATGTAGCACTAAATATTACAGTATCAGTCAGGTAATGTTTACAGATTCTCTCTCCACAAAAACTACAGGAAAATGGGTGAGGTAGCCTATATTATGAGTAAATAATTGTGTGCTTAGATGTCATAGACTGAAAAAATCATTAGCAAGAATGTGAAAATTAAAGGAAATAAATATAATAATAAAATAAAATGAAAGAAATAAAATGTGTAATCTTGATATGGCTGTATACCTGGAGTGTCTGCTAAAAGTTGCTGCAGCCAATTCAAACATTCCATGCAGATATCCCCTGCAGTCACTGCTATTGGATTCTATTCCCATGCCTGCCAAGCAAGGCATAATAGTTGTTTAGTTTCTGTACTGTACACATGCATATCTCTCAAGTGTCATGCTGTCATATAATGTAATTTGTAGTGCATAATCCATCTGTCACAGGAAAACCATTGAAATGATTACCTAAATTGTAAAGTATCACTACATCAGCCTACAGTGCACCTTGGTAGTTATATAGGTCCACCCGATGTGCAAGTGCTCCATGCAGTTGTGTGCCTGCAGTTGTTACTGCTTGGCCCATACTGTCCCATGTGAATAGCTTCAGAGGTATGTAGGTGCTATAGCAGCTATAGGGGACTAGTACACATAAAGAAAGGACTGATCCATAGAGTAGATAGTAGTACTGTTGTCAAGTAAATAGGATATAATTTTTTATTTTATTTATTTATTTTATTTAACATTTGTTGAACGGGAATATCCGACTAGGTTCCACAGAGCCTGTTTTCAGCGGAGGCCCAGGGAGAAATGCTCCAGATGCATGTCTTCGGAATGTGGGAGGAAACCGGAGTACCCGGAGGAAACCCACGCGAACACAGGGAGAACATGCAAACTCCACACAGAAGGCACCCCAGCCGAGAATCGAACCAGAGAACCTCTTGCTGTGAGGTGACAATGTTAACCACTGCACCACTGTGCCGCCCATAATGGTACTAATGGACTGTTTGTCTTTCTCTTCCCCCCTTATCTTCATTTATCTAGTATTGTTATCAATTTGTTATGGTTTACTATTAACCATATGTTGTTAAATTAACTGTATTTTGGGGCATGTGTATTATTTTTGTTATGCATTATAATGGTTGCATATTAACATATCTTGTTGAATTACCTATTTTGTTGGCCTTATGCTGTAACTGTTACTGGCAAACTGTAAACATACAGACTGTTCTTTCATTTATTGTTGTGTTTCATAGGATATCCATTGATACATAATTGGGTTATTTCACCTGTTCTGACATGCTGTTATTACTAACTATATTTTGTTTATAACTAACCTATACTTATTGCTATACCTCCATCACCATAGCACATCAGGGTAGGCCGGTTCCTAGTGATCCACCTACCTTGCCTTAACTGGCAGTGGCACCTCATCCTAGCACATCTGGGATCCAGGCCAGTAATGCCCCCTCCTCTGCCTCATGCACCACCTGTGGCATTGGGTGGAACCACCTCAGAGGATAGGCCCGGCCTCCCTCAGCAGAGGTGGTGGAGGGGCTGCAGTCACCCAAGAGCAACTGCCTGTTATGATGTGCAGGTTCATTCACTGGACCTATGACCATTGTCTGCACCAGATTGAGGGCACACTAGCCAACCTAGTGGAGGAGGCTGGCCCTGGCACTAGGTCGCCAGCATAGCTACCTTCGGGGCAGTGAAGGAGCAGTGTCAACTGCCCATAGGTGGGGATGCCAGTCATGGTGCTGCTGTCTGAAGGCACATGTGACTCCGATTCCACAAAACCATCCCCAACCAAGGTGTTTACCCCCTCATGTGTCACACACTGCCCCTGTCTGCTGTTTTGTCTATCTGGTATCGCATCCTCTCCTACCCAACTTACCACTCCACATGTACCTATGTCCCATCCCCAATATTCCACTCTCTCCTTAAAAAAAATGGACACCTGTCCCACAAAAAGAAATGCCCCATACATAGCTCTCCATTTTGCATGTGTCCACTGGACCCAACTAATTTGGTCCAATTGGTTTGACAACACATTTATGTTGTCCTCACCACTCTCTCTGAGGTTTGAAAGTCCAAATTCACCTACAAAACTTGTCAAAGTGCACAGCTGTTGCTGTACAAGAAATGGATAGCTATGGTTCTTTCCTACATATCTTTACCTGCCTTTCACATTATTTTCCCCCTGCTTACCCCCTTTTCACTACTTTCTTATCACTCCCTTTTTCTTTTGTTTATATTTTTTCACATAGGTTTGGATGGTGCAGTGCACTGATTCACTTAAACAACTAAATGTGTCTGTTACATTGTTACTCACATGTACAGAATAAACACCTCTGCTAAATGTTGAACCCAGGCCCCTCTCAACTATAGCACACTGCATTAACCCACCACATTACACAGGCCTTAAGCTGAACAGGTGATTCCAGCATAACATACTGATTGCTAATTACAGTCATTATGCATGTAAGTGAAATAAAACACCAATGTGAAATTTGGGAGTGTACCCTGGAGTCTGGTGCAATACCAAATAATAAGAAAGAGATATACTAATGGATGTAAGTGAGGTCTGGGATAGCAGGTATATGTGCCCTTTTATCAGCAATTTGTGGAAAGACACCTGCAGCAATAGCAAAGTACATGTACAACCTGTACCCTGGTGCAGAAATACAACCATATAAAGCCACACACATACTCATGAATGTAGAAATGTTTCTCACAGCCTGTACATGTGCCCATATACCTTGCAAATACACATTATTTTGCAGTGTCTCAGTAGCTTAGTCTGTTAAATGCCTTGTATGCAGTACATTTTGCCACGCACAGTCCTGGGCTCAAATCCAGTGTTGTATTGCACTTCAATTACATTATTGTGAAGTCAGCAAGTAATGACTGAACCATGCAATTTTAGTCCCCACAGGCTACTGCTACTTAATTATCTGCTACCTGTTTTTGCAAGTCAAACGCCTGCAGGTAGGGACAGACTGCACATATCTGTATAGCCTAAGTATATTTCTCCTACTATTCTGTTATTAGCACTGTTGCATAACAGATGTACCTTAAGCACGTGCCTTGATTGGACTGTAAAGGGTACCCTTACCCTGGCTCTACTGTAATGACAGGGCTGCAACAGCTGTCACAGTTACACATACAGCTTGCTGTCCACCAAAGTGTTCACACTATACCCATATGTGCTCTAGGCTGATGCAGCAGCTGTAGCCTGTAGCATACACAGCTGCATGTTAAGGCAGCTGGTACAGAATTACCATACCTCAAAAACCCCTAGAACAAGGGATCTAGACACAACCATATATAATGTGGGGGTCAAAGGTCCAGATATAGGGACATGTTTAACAGTATGCTCCTACAAAGATAGTAAGTTGATAGAATAGTAACTACTGCATTGGCATGCATATTCTGACAGGTATGAAGTGTGACACTCACATGTCTCTCTTCCCTTACTGACCTCAACCCATAATCTTTGCCAGTGAACTGCCAGATGACCATAATGTCATGGGATACTGACTAAACATATGAGGCAAAACTGTGGACATACATCATAAATCTCTATACTGGACAGTATTTGTACTTACCATCTCTAATGCTGTAGTCTTTACAACCTGGTAATGTCCATCTCAAAAACCAAGAAAGGGGCCAAGGCCTACCAGAAGGCCTTATATATTGCACTGTGCTGGCATTTCATTGGCTAATGACAGTGCAATTCAGTTGTTTGGCTGCAGTTAGCAATTCTGGGCCACAAATTGGTGCAGAGGCCATTACCTGTTAATGAGCATTACCTTCAAAAGGCAAGCAACTGGTTAAGGGGAACATGTCTGTATGAGATTCCAGTCACACAGACAGCATATGTCCATAGCATTTCTATAGGAAAGATTCAAAAAAGGAATACAGCATTCCGCCAGGTATGTAATAGATTTCTCCATATAACGGGATGCAGATGGGAGGATGGAGGTATGGGGAAATAGGGATTATAGCACTAGGCTTGTCTTAGATCTATGGTATTGACATGGCATCGATACTCTGCTGTCCTACACCTGCAGGCATGCAGGAAAGCTAGTTGATTACACATAATACGTAGTGACAATAAGTAAGGGTATACACTCCTGTAACCTCAAATGATGTCCTGTAATTCACCTCCTCTCATTTTGTCATTGTTTCACATTAATAAGTCTAACATTGTAAAAGTGTCCCTTAATGTCCCTGATGTACTCTGGCTAAGTCCCTGTTTCATTGAAATTTATCCCTGTGTGGTTGAGAGCTATGAGTAACATACCTGTCAACCTCCTACAGCAAGAAATCAGGACAAAGCCATAATTAATGGGGGGGGGGGCAAAGGCCCAAACTCAGTGGAAGGGTAGAAATATTGCCAGTACAAAGTATGAATATGAATAGACTAACAGATATTACTGTTTTCTGAGGGGAATGACATGTGACGGTCAGATTCTGTCTTTATTTTCTGACATCCACCATCAATGATTGGACAACCATTTATTTATTTATTTATTTATTTCCAGTTTGATAACCGGGGAAGTCCACTGGGCTCGAAAGCCCGTTTTCAGTGGAGGCCCGGGGAGAAAAGCTCCAAGAAAATACAACGAAGTAATACATTGCACACAAAAATACAAGCATACATTAATGATGATACATTGAACACAAAAACACAGCAGAAAGAGAGTAAACTAATACATTATTGACAAAAACACTCAGAGTTCTAATAGTACAATATTTTAACAATTCTTCAAAGATGAGGTACATTAGGCAGTATATATAAGAAAATCTTGTTTTTATGTAACTATAATGTTAAGTGGAGAAGTAAAGAAGGAGGAAAATAGGATGAAATAAGATCTAGGTAGGGAGTATACAATTACATTTCCAATTTTGGGAAAGGTGGGAATGGAGAAGGGATTTGAACTGTTCGTAGCTTGTAGTAACTCTTAAGAGGGAAGGAAGTGAGTTCCATTTTTTTGCTGTAGTGTAAGAAAGTAGGAGTTGGCCAGGGGGTCGCTTAGGTCTGTACACAGATAAGAGATTTTGGTGGCTAGATCTTAGGGGCCTTGGAGGAGTATATAAGGTCAGGCTATTGGATAATGCTGGGCAAGCAGTAGGGTTAAAAATTAGTTTGTGTGCAGTAGTAAGTTGGAGGAAGTCGAGTTGATTAGGGAGTTCTAGCCATTGGAGCTTACGGAGGCAGATGCAATGGTGAGTTGAGTGGGGGGAGTTAGTGGCGAATTTGGCAATTTTGTAGTAGCAGCTTTCTAGTTTTGAGGAGATAGAAGTGGTGAGATTAGATAGAATAGGGGCACCATACAGTAGAGAAGGGAGAAGGAAGGTTGTGGCGAGGGTTTGTTTTGTAGAAGGAGTGAGAAAGTTAGCATTTCTATAGAGCATACCGAGTTTCTGATGAGTTTTTTTTATGTTTATTTGAATATGATTATTAAAATTCAGGTATTCATCAATGGTAACTCCGAGTAGTTTAGCACAACTAACAACTTCTATTGAGGAGTGTGAGAGGCTGGAGATTAAGAAGGAAGACTTGACTAGAGTTATTGCTTTTGAGGGAGAGAAGAGAATGATGTGAGATTTGTTGGCATTAAGGGAAAGATGATTTTGAAGCATCCAATTTTCTGTTGTTGTAAAGGCCAATTGAGTTTTGGCTTGGAGTTCGGGAAGGCTAGGGGCAGAGCAGATAACCGTGGAGTCGTCAGCATATTGTACTATTTCAGCATGAGGGATTGAAGAGTGAAGATCATTGATAAAAATGTTAAAGAGTAGAGGCCAGTATAGAACCCTCATGGGACACCGGTAGGGGTAGGTAGGAATTTTGAGGTACCAGTATTCCATTTCACAGCTTGGGATCTATCAGAGAGATAGCTTCTGAACCAAGAAAGAGAGTTGTGGGAGAGATTGAGGTTAGAGAGGTGGTTGAGAAGGAGAGGGTGGGATATGGTGTCAAAGGCCTTAGAAAGGTCAAGAAGAATAGTGGAGACAATATTTCCAGAGTCACGAGCTTGGTTGACAATTTCTAGGAAGGAATGAAGAGCAGTTATGGTACTGTGGCCAGGTCGGAACCCATGTTGAGTTGGAGTGAGGAGGTGATTGTTGAGGAGGTAGGGCATGAGTTGTTGGTGTATACACTTTTCAAGTATTTTGAAATTGGAGAAAGAATAGCTATTGGTCGGAAGTTAGAGATAGAATTATTTTTGCCTCCTTTATGGAGTGGCAGAATGTGGGCAGCACGCCAAAGTTTGGGGACATAAGATTCTTGGATGGATCTGTTTATGAGAATAGAGATAGGTATGGCAATGCCATCTGCTGCAAGCTTGAGAAAGAGTGATGGGATGTTGTCAGGGGCATTTGAGCAGGGTTTGAGTTTTAAGAGAAGTTGTTTGATTCTGGTGGTAGACACGGGTTGTAGAAAGAAAGTGGGAGGAGGATTAAGAGAGTTGGAATGAGGGATGTATGAAGAAGAAGGCTTTGGGTTAAGTCAATGGGAGGAAGTGGAGAAGGATTTAGTCAGTTGAGCTATGGAGCCAGTGAAAAAGGAGTTAAAGAGAGTTGCGATTTCAGTGTCAGTCTTATTATTGTCTGGACAGGGATTGGATTTTGTACCTGGATGTAAGAGTGAATTGATAGAGTTCCAGAATTTTTTGGGATTGTTAGTGAGGGTAGACTGAAGTTTGTTGTAGTAAGATTTCTTATCATTCATAATGAGTTTTTTAGCTTGATTACGGAGTTGCTTAAATTGCAGTAAGGAGGCTGGGTTTTTATTTTTATTATATAGTTTCCAAGTTTTGTCCCTTTGTCTCATAAGGGTTTTGGTATCTTTAGTTAGCCAAGCCATTTGTCAGACATCCACAAGTTTGTGTGAAATGGACCACATCTATGAGACAAACATCTTGACATTCTGCAAACATCTATATATTTGGGAGGTGTGATGCCTACAGGGAACAT
Source organism: Protopterus annectens (assembly GCF_019279795.1). NCBI lineage: Eukaryota > Metazoa > Chordata > Ceratodontiformes > Protopteridae > Protopterus > Protopterus annectens. Next base: position 1,507,184,329 of record NC_056735.1, read on the forward strand.
ACAGCAGGTTTGCATTGCTTTCTGTCATTGTGGCACACTGGTGTTGCTGGACTGTCCCCATATAGTTGTTATAATAGCACACTGCTATTTGTCTGACAGTGGCCGTATGACATATTAGTGGGAATTTTCTCATAGGGGACACACCACAGCAGACTGCAGTGATGGGTGTACAGATATTTAGTAGAATCTATCATGGCACACAGGGACATAATCCAGTATTGCTACTATTTTGGTGAGATCCACACATGTAGTGTGCTTCAAGACTGTGGGCTATGATGTGTGAGGGAGCAGTGAATAATGCAGGCCATTATTGGAGTGCAGGATCTGTACATAGTATAAGTCCACATATCTGGCCCTGGGTTCACCTCTTATTGTCTTTCAGGAACCCCCTACCAGAGGAAGCATCCACCATTCTCAAAAGTGGAGAATGACATCATAATAGATGGCCTCAGACACCACCATCACATCTTGCTTTCTAGGGGTCGGCACAATCATGAACAGTGGGAAGCATTGTGGGCAGACCTTGTGTGGGCTGTTAATCAGTTTGGCCAACAGGACAGGAACTATGAGCAGGTCTGACATCAGGCCACAGATATGGTGAATGCTGCATGGTAAAGGACAGCTGCTGTTGCCAAAGATCATGCTGCTAGTGGTGGAGGGCCTGCAATGGAACTACCACTCTCAGCCATAGTGGAATTCCTGATGAACCTAGGATCAACCAACAGCTCCCAGGTATCCATCACTCCATACATCCTGGAGGTGGGTGCCACAGCATCCACAGAAGAGGAGTTTCAGAGAAGCTTACTGTCTTCACCAGTGTAATATTGCATCAGTGATTGTGGCAGGCTGTACATACCAGTACATGGGTGTCAGGTATATCTGCATGTGGCAGGGGTTGATTTTTATGCACAGTTCTGCACACATACTCACAATATCAGCAATATAGTCATTATCACAGTAGCTACTGTACATGTGGATATATGCACATATTACCTTGTAGCACTGCAACATTTGGTGGCGCTGACAATACCTATCCCTCACCTTTTCATAGGTCTGTCAGATGTGGCCAAAGTCCATGGTCCTGTACCTGGTAAGTGTGGTACTGTTGTTTTATGGATTATATATACCCTAAGAAAGTTATGGGCTGCCATTTTGCCCTATGTACAACTGTTGTGCTTAGCCAGAGTAGAATATTTGTATGTTCAATTCTGGAACAGTTAACTACAGTGCATAGACTGGGTAATCACAGGTGTGCATTTGTACAAGCATTAACACAATTGCACTTACAGTTATGAGCGACTACGTAATACATGAGGCAATTACTCCAAGATGCCTGTTCAAACACAATAGGGAGATGATACATAATACCTGAGGCAGTGATACTACTACTGGCATATCATTCTCAAGATAGGTGTACTGGATCTTTTTGTGTAGTTCTATCATATACACTGTCATATTGCATACCTCACAGGTGTATTGTATGGACAACATTAACTGGATGTAGCTGAAATGCATGTTATAAAGGACCTGACTTTGTATGTTGTTCTGAGTTTGACTGTTTTGCATGGTATCACAGATGAGAAGATGTGGCATGTATAGTGCAGTTGTGGATCCTCATCCGTATGAATCTGTGTGGATTACCATACATAATAGTGCAGGTAGTAATGTGCTGCTTTTGTCTTGCTTCTCATAGGTGAATGGAGGAGTTGGCATCTGTCCTCCTCACAACCTGATGTCAGTGTCTCATCAGACTCCAATGATGATGGTGGCCACAGTGAGGCATAGGTAGGGTTGTCAGAGGCTGAATCCATCCCAGAGGTTGACATTCCTCTTGTGCCCCCATTGTCCCCACACACAGTCAGTATGCCCACACATACCCAGTCCCCAGAGGCCAGAGATATTGGACAGTCAGAGGGTGGTGACATTGCAAAGGACAGTGTGACAACTATGGCATCAGTGGGTGTACACACTGGCCATATCAAGAGAGCTGCAGAGGTCCCATGCAGGCAGATTGACAGGAGCATTCAAAGGAGGACTGCTGCCCATCCACCACCTATCACAGCTGTCACACCACAGGTCACTTGCTGCATGTTTTGGGCTGTCATGGAGGTACTGGCACATTTTGAATGCAACACCAGATGTATGCTTAGAGTTATGGATGCAGCACAGTCTGACATCTGTGCCTGCCTTCATCGCATTGGGAACACCATGGATCGGTTCACTGATGTAGTGGACAAATGGTCGGCTGAGACAGTGTCTGTCTTTGACCTCACATTTACTGTGCTGGAACATCTGGTTGAAGTTGGGTGCCAGACATGTGGACATACGTCAGCAACACCATCATTTGAGAGTCCACATGGCTGTGCAAACTCACGATCCTGTAGTGGCAGTACCTCTGCACTACAGAGGGAAGTGTGCTGTGCATACTATGGCATGGCAGGCTATGGGCACGTAGTCTTGGGCGGTCCTGTGGGGGACATGGTCCCAGCAGACAGGAGTCACTGTCAGATACTAGCATTGCATCTGACCTTGGGCATGGTGGTGCCAGTGCTATTCCTGGTGGAGCCAGTTCCTATGTTCCTGGCTGGAAATGGTAAACTGTCTACTCAACCATATACATTCCACAGCTGTCTAACATATACTAGTGTAGGGCTAAACACCACTGCCACAGGCAGGTCACCTACAGACACACACAGCACCTCTCCACGGCCCATCTAACTAGCACACCTTCCTGACTTACACACATGCTGCCAACCGTTTTGCACAGGCTAGACCTTTGGCACCCCCACACCACACCCTGTGTATGTGATGATACCTGAGACACATCACTGCCATCCATGCCATCGATGCAGGGGCATGAAAATATGTATCTGGTGCACAGGGTGACAATATTACCTTACATATACTTGTATAGTGCAGTATTGCTAAGCCATGGCAGTTGTTGTGGGCCATAACAGGTAATGTATGCTGGCATGTGTCATGACTACACATCAGACTTTGTGTATCTTTGTTGCATGATGTTAGACTAGCGGTAATGTTACATAATGACGTGTGTGTAATGTACCTGTGTATGTTTCTGTTCCAGGAGTCTGAGTGGTTAAACTATGGACATATGGCAGCAATACAGCAGCAAAGAACAGCATGCCAGCACAGCAGAAATATGACGTCAGCAAGGTATGGCATTATACATGCATGGCTCCCAAGGTGCATATGTGTAGAACAGTGTGTCAGGGACAATGGAGGCAGTCAGCTTAATCATGCTTTTATACTTTTTGATAAGGTCAACTACCCTTGATATGTGTCACCTGGGTTATCTGAATGTAGAAATCTAGATGGTGGTGGACAGCAGCTATGCTTATGTAGATGAGAGCAATTTAGGGCCAGCAGCTAGTCACAGGGATGTAAAATGCATAACCATTTATATAGACACACAAGTTAGATGATGTGAGATTAGATCCACTACCAATTTAGTAGTATACACTAGAGTTTGCAGTAATTATCATATGCATCACTTAGTTTATTTAATGTTGCACTGTCAGCCAGTGCTCTTGAGGTGGGTGACATCACCAGGCCTTGTAAAAGAGGCCAATGTTGAGGCCAGCAGCTAGTCATGGGGCCATAAAATGTGTAACCATTGCCCAGAGATAGGCCACATGGGCATGTCTGCAGTGCTGCAAGGAAATATATGTACACACACACACTAAAGTGGCTGATGTGAGATTAGAACCCCTACCTATCTACAAATACACACTATAGCTTGCAGCGCTTATTGCACACACAAGTTACATCTGTTGTATATGTGGATGCAGGCACAGTATTTGTGGAGTATGCAAAGGGCCCTTGTGTTAGACAGCATGTATGGCCTACAGAGTGATACTGCTTGATACTGTTATTGTATCTAATGTCCTAGGAGTGGGATACCTGTTATTATCCCTGCTATGTGTGTACAATTACCAGTATGGCCATATGTGACTGTTTGCAATTTGACAGGCAGACATATGGCCAGGGACAATATGGCCTGTCCAAGGCATGCATTGCAGCCAGTGTACATTATGCCACTTGCTCACCCTGTGTCTGTCTACTGGGTGACATTCCTCAGTCACAGGGGTCTGTGGGTGAGTGGATAATGTACTGTACCATCCTTGTTCTAATTCCATTGGACAACTGTTGTGATGTTAAGTGCAGATAACCCCAGCATTCCAAAGGTATGTGCTGGCATTCATAGATCCCCACACTTATATATATATATATATATATATATATATATATATATATATATATATATATATATATATATCTTTGTGTCTTTCGGCTTTTCCCAGTTAGGGGTCGCAACAGCGGAACTCCGGTCCGCTAATGATTGACAGTAGTTTTTACGTGCTGGCTTGCCGGGCCTAACACACAACCTTCAACAAAGGAACACCCATTCACGCATGCCGCCACACAGAAGACACTCTAACTGAGAATCGAACGGGCAACATCTAACTGTGAGGCGACGACACTACCGTAGCACCACCACTGCAGATTATATATATATATATATATATATATATATATATATATATATATATATAAATATATAGGTGTGTATAACAAGGACGTCACCTTAACACAAACCCAAAGGCAACAAGATGAACAGACTGGATAAAAAAGAAAACCAATTAGGCAGTTCCAGGCACAAATGAATACAGAACTTTATTTAGTTAGCACTTTCGGAAGAGTCGATGCTCTTCCTTCTTCAGACAACTACAACTAACTATTAAATCTCTTAAATAACAAATCTTGTTCCATAAATTAATCAATTATTCAATAAAAAATAGGCGTAATAATTCTTAAAAACACTTCAATAAAAAACCTTATTAAACTAAACTAGACAGAGGGCAGAGAATTACAAGAAGCACATATTATTTAAACTAATTGTTTGCATCAGAATTTAAACTAACCAAAACCAAAACACATTCATACTATATTCAATGGACATACAAATAAATACATTAGTAAAAATATATAAAAAAGTAGATCCATATATACAAAAAAACATTCATTTGACTAGCACAAAAACTACATAGTTCTACCTCCTTAAAGCCAGTTTTTTAAGGCAACATTTAATGGACACTGTCTCATTGAGACCAGGGGGTAAATAAGATGCAGTCAAAATTTGCCATCTTACTTCTTCTATTTCCAGATCAATCTGCCAAGGCCCCCCTCTATCGTCCTTTAAAATTTGTTTAAGGACTGAAAACCTAAAGAGATGGCTGGGGTGGTTAGAAACGTGTCTAGCCAAGGCATTAGTGAGATCACCTTTTGTTATTGCATATTGGTGCTCATAAATGCGTTGTTTCAACTTTCGCTTGGTTTTACCGATATAAAAAGCATTACAGTCTTGGCACAAAGCACAATAAACCACCCCACTCGAGTCACAAGTAAAATGACCTTGAATTTTAAACTGAGCACCTCGAATATTAAACTGGTAGGCCAGATTCAAGTATTTACATTGATGGCATCTCCCGCATTTAACCATTCCTTTAGATTTAGTAACTTGAGCTTTGTTTGAATAATGAAGCAGAGATTTCAGGTTTAAGCCCCATCTAAAAGTAATAGTAGGTTGACTCTCTAGGGCTTTAAACAAAAATGAATCCTCCATTATTAAAGCCCAATTTTTGACCAAAGTTGCCCTCATAAAGGAATGGTCAAGATTGTAGGTGCAAAAAAATCTAATTGTGTTGTTGCTTCCTTCCTCATTTATTGATGTATCAAGATTTTTCAATTGAAAGTCCTCACTTCTCGAGGCTGACAATAATGGTTTGAAAAAGCCGTTTTGACATTTATTGGTAACCTCTGTCACCAAAGAACGCACTAGTGAAGGAGGATAACCCCTCTTAATAAACATTCCCTCTAATATTTCACATTCTACTAGAAACTCAGCTTCGTCGGTAACCATTCTAGCAGCCCTTACTAACTGGCCTTTCACGAACCCCCTTTTCTGATGGTACGGGTGGCAACTTGAAAAATGAAGAAAAGCATTAGAGTAGGTGGGTTTCCTAAAAATACGGCTCAAATCTCTTATTAATATAATCCTTTTGAATAAGTATATCTAGAAAACTGATGGAATCTGACCCTATGGTGTGAGTGAATTCCAAAAAGTTTGTTAGACCCGAAGTGGAAGAAATAAAGTTTTCTATAACTTCTTTTGGTCCTTTCCAAAGAAAAAACATGTTGTCCTGGTACCTGGTGTACCAGGCGACATTTTGCTTAAAAAGAACATTTTGAAAAAGTTTTGTTGTTTCCCATTGGGCCATAATACAGTTGGCAAAACTGCCACCACAGGGGGAGCCCTTTGCTACCCCTGTTTTCTGTACAAAAAAATTACCTTCAAACATCATAAAATTATTGGTCAATACTAATTCCAATAATGTTTCCAAAACATAAATAGTATTATTATCCACATTTCTTTCAAAAAGGAAATCCCTAACCCTTTCTAATCCCAAATTATGGGGAATCACAGTATAGAGATCCCTTACATTGACAGTCAAAAAGATGTAATCATCCTTAAAGGAAAAGGTGTTAAAGGCCTTTAAAAAACTCCACGAATCTTTACAGATTTGGGTTTCTTTCTCAATGAGTGGTTTCAAAATACTGTCAATGTATTTAGCACATCCGTATGTGATGGACCCACGCCCATCAACAATGGGTCTAAATGGGGAGGTCAGAAAGGCGTTTATGGATCTTAGGTATCCCGAAAAATGAAGCTAGTCTAGGAGCTGGCATAGAAATAAAATTAAACAAGTCTAAATCAATAGCTGCTTCAATGAACAAATCATCTAATACTTGCTTAATTTTTGCATATGATATATTCAATTCATTATGACTGATCTTTTGATAAGCTGGATTCTCTAAATGTATTAACATAGATGAAACATATGTATCATGATCCATGCAGACCAGCCCTTCCCCTTTGTCAGGCTTCATCATCCTTATTTTACAATCCTTTAAAAGCCTGACAAAGTCACGTTCTTCATCACTTATGTTAAAACCTCCTTTTTTGGTTCTAAACCCCCCCTCCCAAAAAGCACGAAAATCAAGTTCACAATTTTTCTCATAAGCTTGAAGAGCTGGGTGCAGGGGTGGATTATAAATACTTGAAACCCGCAATAATTCCGGAACAGATGACTTTGAACCTAACAGTATATTAAGATTAAGTTTTCTTATAAACATCTTAAGGTCTAAAATTGTATTAACAAGGTTTAGTCCAGAATCCGGAACAAAATTTAAACCCAGAGAAAAAAATTCAATCATCTCAGTTGGAAAAACAAAATCAGTGTAATTATACAGAAAAAAGTCACCAGTCTCATTAGCCAAAACAGTTGGATTCAAATGGCTCTGATGGACTACCTCCTCCTCGGATTCTTCCGTTTCCAAGAACTCCCTTGCTGGTTTGTGGTTCTCGGTTGATTTACTCGGTGGGTCTCGTGGGACCAAAAACCCTGTTGTGACATATTTGTATCAGGGTTAGGCCCCTGCTGATTAATATTACTGTTAGAGCCATTGTTAGCACCACCCATGTTATTTTCCGCCAGATGATTGTTACAATTACTCCTTAGTCTTTCGCTCTGCATTAGTCCCTGGTCTTGAGAGTGTAAGTTACTATCAACCCTCTCAAACTCTTCCTCATCAGGATCATCGTTTATATCTGGAGATGCCCTATGTTGGTTAACAAGATTCACAAATGGGGGAGGGGGGTACGCCGTCTTAGAATTAAATTGCTGGATATCCCTTGTGATTTTCTTTTTCTTACCAGCAGCTAATTTTCAAATAGTAGCATCAATACTGTTAAAAATTCTTAAGTACTCAAATTTATATCGAGGAAAGTCACAATTAGTGAGTATTCATGTTCCATCATTTCCAAATCTCTTATATGGTTAACAACTTGCGTTTTGTAATGCTTAATTAAAACTCTCATGAATTCAAAAGCTTGAGAATTAAACAAATCAATCAGCTCTAAGTGAAAGTCGGACTGGTTAATGAGCCCGACAGGGTACCTCCATTGCCTAAGACCCTTAGGCACAATCTTTTTATTTAAACATTCCTCTAGGTACGAAATCTCAAGCTGTAGTTTCCAACAGCGAAACAATTGATAGTCAAAGGAATTAATCGTACCTGCCAAGGTGGTACCCTCGTTCCTTTGAGGAGAATGTGCTGATGACCTACTGTCCCCGAGAAAAAAGTCACGATTGTGTAAGTACCTTCCTAGGTTGGGAGCTAGTTCATTAATGCTCTCCGTACATAGTGCTCCAGCACCTTGCTGTAACACTCAAGGCGGCAAACCCATATCACCTTGGCTGCTACCCTGACCAACAACAACTTCCTGCATTACTCGAGGTATTGAATGCAAATCCACTTGGCTACCCCCTCGACCATCCAGGTTAGGTTGCAAGTTTTCTCTCGGACTGCAGTTGTTTACGTTTCCAAATGGTGCCCCGTTAGTAGCTGTTACCGGAGCTCTACTTTGATTTGAAAAACCATTATTACTGCTTCCTAATTTGGCTGGACACGCCAAATTCTCTACCTTCTGAGTTAAGACTTCTACACGTTCCATCAGGACTTGAAGAAGTAACGTGAGATCTCTGCTGGCATTTGCCTCACCGGAATCATTTTCAGCTGCCTCACCAGAGGAAAATAACGAGCCCTGAGAAATTGCCTCATCTTGGTTCGCCATGACAACTCCACACAAACCCAAAGGCAACAAGACAAACAGACTGGATAAAAAAGAAAACCAATTAGGCAGTTCCAGGCACGAATGAATGCAGAACTTTATTTAGTTAGCGCTTTCGGAAGAGTCGATGCTCTTCCTTCTTCAGACAACTACAACTAATTATTAAATCTGTTAAATAACAAATCTTGTTCCATAAATTAATCAATTATTCAATAAAAAATAGGCGTAATAATTCTTAAAAACACTTCAATAAAAAACCTTATTAAACTAAACTAGACAGAGGGCAGAGAATTACAACAAGAAGCACATATTATTTAAACTAATTGTTTGCATCAGAATTTAAACTAACCAAAACCAAAACACATTCATACTATATTCAATGGACATACAAATAAATACATTAGTAAAAATATATAAAAAAGTAGATCCATATATACAAAAAACATTCATTTGACTAGCACAAAACCTACATAGTTCTACCTCCTTAAAGCCAGTTTTTTAAGGCAACATTTAATGGACACTGTCTCATTGAGACCAGGGGGTAAAAAAGATGCAGTCAAAATTTGCCATCTTACTTCTTCTATTTCCAGATCGATCTGCCAAGGCCCCCCTCTATCGTCCTTTAAAATTTGTTTAAGGACTGAAAACCTAAAGAGATGCCTGGGGTGGTTAGAAACGTGTCTAGCCAAGGCATTAGTGAGATCATCTTTTGTTATTGCATATTGGTGCTCATAAATGCGTTGTTTCAACTTTCGCTCGGTTTTACCGATATAAAAAGCATTACAGTCTTGGCACAAAGCACAATAAACCACCCCACTCGAGTCACAAGTAAAATGACCTTGAATTTTAAACTGAGCACCTTGAATATTAAACTGGTAGGCCAGATTCAAGTATTTACATTGATGGCATCTCCCGCATTTAACCATTCCTTTAGATTTAGTAACTTGAGCTTTGTTTGAATTTTTTGTCCCACGAGACCCACCGAGTAAATCAACCGAGAACCACAAACCAGCAAGGGCGTTCTCGGAAACGGAAGATACAGAGGAGGAGGTAGTCCAACAGAGCCATTTGAATCCAACTGTTTTGGCTAATGGGACTGGTGACTTTTTTCTGTATAATTACACTGATTTTGTTTTTCCAACTGAGATGATTGAATTTTTTTCTCTGGGTTTAAATTTTGTTCCGGATTCTGGACTAAACCTTGTTAATACAATTTTAGACCTTAAGATGTTTATAAGAAAACTTAATCTTAATATACTGTTAGGTTCAAAGTTATCTGTTCCAGAATTATTGCAGGTTTCAAGTATTTATAATCCACCCCTGCACCCAGCTCTTCAAGCTTACGAGAAAATTTGTGAACTTGATTTTCGTGCTTTTTGGGAGGGGAGGTTTAGAACCAAAAAAGGAGGTTTTAACATAAGTGATGAAGAACGTGACTTTGTCAGGCTTTTAAAGGATTGTAAAATAAGGATGATGAAGCCTGACAAAGGGGGAGGGTTGGTTTGCATGGATCATGATACATATGTTTCATCTATGTTAACACATTTAGAGAATCCAGCTTATCAAAAGATCAGTCGCAATGAATTGAATATAGCATATGCGAAAATTAAGCAAGTCTTAGATGATTTGTTCATTGAAGCAGCTATTGATTTAGACTTGTTTAATTTTATTTCTATGCCAGCTCCTAGACTAGCTTCGTTTTTCGGGATACCTAAGATCCATAAACACCTTTCCGACCCCCCATTTAGACCCATTGTTGATGGGCGTGGGTCCATCACATACGGAAGTGCTAAATACATTGACATTATTTTGAAACCACTCATTGAGAAGGAAACCCAAATCTGTAAAGATTCGTGGAGTTTTTTAAAGGCCTTTAACACCTTTTCCTTTAAGGATGATTACATCTTTTTGACTGTCGATGTAAGGGATCTCTATACTGTGATTCCCCATAATTTGGGATTAGAGTGGGTTAGGGATTTCCTTTTTGAAAGAAATGTGGATAATAATACTATTTATGTTTTGGAAACATTATTGGAATTAGTATTGACCAATAATTTTATGATGTTTGAAGGTAATTTTTTTGTACAGAAAACAGGGGTAGCAATGGGCTCCCCCTGTGGTGGCAGTTTTGCCAACTGTATTATGGCCCAATGGGAAACAACAAAACTTTTTCAAAATGTTCTTTTTAAGCAAAATGTCGCCTGGTACACCAGGTACCAGGACGACATGTTTTTTCTTTGGAAAGGACCAAAAGAAGTTATAGAAAACTTTATTTCTTCCATTTCGGGTCTAACAAACTTTTTGGAATTCACTCACACCATAGGGTCAGATTCCATCAGTTTTCTAGATATACTCATTCAAAAGGATTATATTAATAAGAGATTTAAAAGCCGTATTTTTAGGAAACCCACCTACTCTAATGCTTTTCTTCATTTTTCAAGTTGCCACCCGTACCATCAGAAAAGGGGGGTCGTGAAAGGCCAGTTAGTAAGGGCTGCTAGAATGGTTACCGATGAAGCTGAGTTTCTAGAAGAATGTGAAACATTAGAGGGAATGTTTATTAAGAGGGGTTATCCTCCTTCACTAGTGTGTTCTTTAGTGACAGAGGTTACCAATAAACGTCAAAACGGCTTTTTCAAATCATTATTGTCAGCCTCGAGAAGTGAGGACTTTCAATTGAAAAATCTTGATACATCAATAAATGAGGAAGGAAGCAACAACACAATTAGATTTTTTTGCACCTACAATCTTGACCATTCCTTTATTAGGGCAACTTTGGTCAAAAATTGGGCTTTAATAATGGAGGATTCATTTTTGTTTAAAGCCCTAGAGAGTCAACCTACTATTACTTTTAGACGGGGCTTAAACCTGAAATCTCTGCTTCATTATTCAAACAAAGCTCAAGTTACTAAATCTAAAGGAATGGTTAAATGTGGGAGATGCCATCAATGTAAATACTTGAATCTGGCCTACCAGTTTAATATTCGAGGTGCTCAGTTTAAAATTCAAGGTGATTTTACTTGTGACTCGAGTGGGGTGGTTTATTGTGCTTTGTGCCAAGACTGTAATGCTTTTTATATCGGTAAAACCGAGCGAAAGTTGAAACAACGCATTTATGAGCACCAATATGCAATAACAAAAGGTGATCTCACTAATGCCTTGGCTAGACACGTTTCTAACCACCCCAGCCATCTCTTTAGGTTTTCAGTCCTTAAACAAATTTTAAAGGACGATAGAGGGGGGCCTTGGCAGATCGATCTGGAAATAGAAGAAGTAAGATGGCAAATTTTGACTGCATCTTATTTACCCCCTGGTCTCAATGAGACAGTGTCCATTAAATGTTGCCTTAAAAAACTGGCTTTAAGGAGGTAGAACTATGTAATTTTTGTGCTAGTCAAATGAATGTTTTTTGTATATATGGATCTACTTTTTTATATATTTTTACTAATGTATTTATTTGTATGTCCATTGAATATAGTATGAGTGTGTTTTGGTTTTGGTTAGTTTAAATTCTGATGCAAACAATTAGTTTAAATAATATGTGCTTCTTCTTGTAATTCTCTGCCCTCTGTCTAGTTTAGTTTAATAAGTTTTTTTATTGAAGTGTTTTTAAGAATTATTACGCCTATTTTTTATTGAATAATTGATTAATTTATGGAACAAGATTTGTTATTTAAGAGATTTAATAGTTAGTTGTAGTTGTCTGAAGAAGGAAGAGCATCGACTCTTCCGAAAGCACTAACTAAATAAAGTTCTGTATTCATTCGTGCCTGGAACTGCCTAATTGGTTTTCTTTTTTATCCAAGGATGTCACATTAACTGTTGCTGTGCGTGTACGTTATGTAAATGTGTTATGTAGATATATGTGAAGAGTCTATGTATCACTCTACTTTATATAGCTATATACATATCTTATTTTATATATATATATATATATATATATATATATATATATATATATATATATATATATATATATATATATATATATACATATATTTGTGTGTGTGTGTGTGTCAGATACTAATAGACACACTATTCATGTGTGAGGGGGATAGGGGAGACAGATATGTATATGTAGCTGTCTGTATGTGCAGACATATTGTCACATAACAGGTCTTTGGGTGGAAGAGACAACAGACTTGGGCTCAAGTTCACTAAGTATCAGTGCTTACAAGGTGATGCCAGGCCAGAGGTACCTGTACTCCAGGCCAGGATTTTGTGTGCTGCAGACCATTAGCTGCTGCACCTGTTACTACAGTACAGCACTTTCCTGATATTCATCGAAGAAGGCCTTGGGGCTGAAACCAGTCTGATGATTTATGGTTTTGCCTTTCTGAACTAAATATATTATATTTATCTCACCCTATGGTGCTGGTCTCATTTTGAGTTTTGCATGGGTTTAGTTGGCCTTTGCACCTGACTTAACGTTGTGTGGTGAATTTTGACATAGATTCTACCCTTCTCACTGGGTGGTGCATTGATGTGTACTTGAGTGCAATCTATGGCACCCAGTACCTCAGGGTAGTGTGCTACATGCTAAAAGTGTTGCATGCTGCTGGCCTTCACCTCAGGGATGAGGGGAAAATAAATGTGCTCATTGGCATGTGGTAGCATGGCATCCAGGAACTGGTGGAGTACCCTGGATTCCAATGCCTGGAAGACCCCCATCATATCCCCAGTTGGTCTTTGGAATGTACCCATAGCTAGTATCCTAAGATACACATACCCATATCTTTGTTTCCACTGGGATGGGTTCCCCTCTATTGGCTTTGGGTCTGATTTGAGGTCGGCAGACCTCACTGAGTTCTTGTACTATGTCCCTGTCCACCCTGTAACACTCTACAATCTCCAGCTCATGTAGCTCCTGGTGGGTTACCCTGGGCCTGTGCACTATTCTCCTTCTCAGTCTAGCCTATAATTAGCAGCAGCAGCAGCAATGACTTCAACATCTAGCACATACATATGTAGCAGAACTGCAGCAGCCACTAGCATTTCTTCAGTAAAAAGTGTCAAGTCTGTACTCCACTGGTGCAGTGTATGGGGGTGAAATCAGATTGTAGGATTTCTGCAACCTTTATAGTGCTCTGCTGTAGGTGCAGCCTTTGTGGCTGGTTTCCTATGATGCACTCCACCTGCCAAGTACATCAGTAATGACTGTTAATGGCCCTAGTGTATTTGGAACAGGAGTCATCATTAATATCATTGCCTTTCTCAGTCAGTTTTTTTTAAACAACCTTCTTCACTGAGCAAACATGCTCTGTGAAAGTAAACAGTGCTCAGCGCTCAGTCTACACACCCACATGAAAGGTCACTCTCAGCATGGCGGCGCCAGGCAAAAACACTCAACCATGCTGATACATGTGCCCTGAAGGTAAACAAAGCTTAACAGCCAGTGTATACACTCCTTGCTGAGCACAGTGGCGTGCCATGCAAACAGGCGTCACTGAGCTCGAATGAGCTTACAAGTCCTCAGACACACCCCCATTTGATGTCAGCTACCTCTTCTGTGAATACCTATTCAGTTCTCTGCCTACACGGATGGGATCTGAGGACACGGGTACCCATTTGTGCTATTCATTAACCCCAGCTCATTTGCTTAGAGGTCCACGCACACAACCTGGAAACTTCATGGTTCCAGGCCCTGCCTCATTAGCAACCACAGCAGTCAACCATTGTATATACTCTACACAGGATCCTATAATCCATTACTGTCACATACTACTAGTTTTCATTTTTACATGTTTTATTTTTCAGAACAACATGTTTGCCACTGCGGCAAGCCACACAAACATAACCTGATTATTAACAAAAAACAAAACTTATTTTAGATTATTTTCCATTAGGTTTTGGACACACAGTGGAAAGTTTTGCAAATATCTGTGTTTGCTATGCTATTTCTATCCTTCTAACTGCACTTTTACAGCCCCTGTTGTCTAACATCCTGTACATGGAATTTTTCCGTGTACATTTTAGACACTAACACAGGGTCTGCAGGACTGCCTGTCTGCTTGCTGAATCACTCTACCACCCTCATTTCCATGCAATTCACCTGCTTATGAGGTGATTTGCATGCCACGGACTCTTCCGTGTTAGAGCACTTGTGCATGCCCCTCAGCTCTGTTTACTGGATTGCACACCTGCTTACTTTCATATAAGCAGTGTGCCACTATGCCTACATGGAAAAAAAAGTCCATGTAGGCTTTATTAAATTTCCCCCTACATGTATAAATCTGCAATTGTGGGGCATACATATCTGCTGACCTCCCAAGACCCAAACATAGTGAAAGTTTTGAAACATGAGTAGAATAATTCTAAGATGACTTCCCTTCTTAGTCTAGCAGAAGCATGTCTGCATCAAACAGGAATAGAAATCAAACCAGAAAGAGATAACAATCACGCGGCAACTGAATGTGCCAAAAACCAAAAGAAAGAATATAAAGTAAAGGATTAAATAAGGAAGCAAGAAATGTGGAACATTTATAAATATAGTTGCAAGTATAGAAAACTCCTGGAAGAACTTCATGTTTATTAGGATCGAACACAGGAATGATGAAGGAGAGGTGAATTCAAACCAAAAGATGAAAGGTTAAGATTGGTGGGCTACATACATGTTGATTTACAAAGTCCATTGAATATGTGGGAGAAACAGACAAATGTAGGTTTTATAAAAGAGAATTGCAAGCAGTCGCACACCTTGTTGCTGGTTGCAATATAATAATTGCAGAAACACTGTATACTGAAAGGCATAATAATGTGGCAAGACTGTCGCACTTGGGATTGTACAAACATTATAATATTGAAGTAGCTGAAAAACACTGGAAAAATGAGCCACAAAGCATCATAGAAAATGATGAAGTCTACATCACATGAGATCACCAATTACTAACAGTTCAAAACATAAATGTGAGAAAAACTGGTATAGTGGTCCATGAAAAGAAGACAAAAGTAACACTGATCATTGAAATCACAACACCCAGTGACTACAGTGTCTTGTTTACAGAGAGGCACAGAGTCATAATATATCAGGATTTGCAGGCAGAAACAAGAGCCATGTGGAAGAAAGATACCCAGGCAATTCCAATAGTAGGAAAAAAATGTCTTACAAAAAAATCTGCAGTCATATTTAGATATGATACCAATACATGTAACTCCATACGAGTTGCAGAAGGGATCATTATTGGGCACATTGAAGGTGCTCCAAAGAGTACTTCTGGCTGACATCAAAGATTGTAACAATACTAATTTCATGAGCTTTAATCATACATTGACTTAGGAATGGGGTCCATTCCCATCATGGTATTAGAAACCCAAAAGATTTGGAGAAATTAAAAAGAGAAAACAGAGGGCATTGCCGGCCTTTAGGTTGACAGGTTGAGCTCGAATTCTGTCCGTATCTCCCTTTGATAGTCCAAAGAAAATATCACATACCACAATCCCCCAACCATTGCTAGGGAACAGGTCATCAGTGCACTTTCCAAGGCCAAAAACACTGCATTGATGGTCCTTGATAACATCCCAGATATTTAATAAACAGCATGAAACATTGCATCTCTTGTCCACTTGAATCAGTTTTGAACTGGAGTCTTCAGATAGGTTTTGTGCACAAGGAATGGAAGATGGCTGCAGTCATTCCCCTGTACAAAGGAAGTCCATCCACTGTTCCATGTAACTACAGGCCCATAATTCTTGCCACTCTCATATGTAAGGCCATGGGAAGAATCATCATGGACATAGGCAACCTGCAAATGCTGGACTCATCACAGTTTGCATTTGTTAAAGGAAAGTCAAGTCTACTATATCCAACTACAGGTCTAGAAACTACTATCTTTAGAAAAAAGATGTAGAGAAATAAATCACTACCAGCATAAAGATAGTATGAATCCCAGGCATGTTTTTAATAATATTTTTGAAAATCAAGTCACTCGTATTTCAAGATTATGTACTACAGATAATGAGTTTCAGAGAGAACAGCAACAGCTCAAAACTCATCTGAAGAATAGAGGTTACACAGAAGAAGACATCACTATAGATGATACATATATAAAGAATATAAGAAAAAAGAAGGGTCAACCCTACTTCTCCTCTAAACCAGATATTGTAAGAAACAGTTGTGCAAAATCTGATCATTCTCATCATCTGAGATGCATGTTAACTTATACCACAGACACTCCACAAGTGTGCAATATTGTTAAAAATTTCAGGCCAATATTAACTGAAGATGAGAGCTTAAGGAGATCAGTAGGAGAGAAACCCAAATTTGCTTTTAAAAATAAGAAGAACATTAAATGACTTCTCTGTGGTAAAAATGGAATTCAGTTAGGACATCGGATACCTGAGCTAGACAAGGAACTATGAAATGTTGGAGATGTAAAGCGTGCCAGTTTATTGATGCTTTTAACTCTTTCTGCCACCTGATTACTGGGCTGAAATATTTTCTAAAAGGACAAGCTAATTGTAATAGCAAACAGTGTATGTAGCTAGTTGCCAGAAATGCACTGCCTACGTAGGCAAAACAGATCGCCTTTTTAAGGAAAGAATTCTCCGACATATACGAGACATCAGAAACTAGGTTAAGACCAACGCACTGGCTCAACATGTAATGCAGCACCTTTGCACTCATTTAAATTCATGGCCTTACAGTTATTATTTGAAGAGTTAAAAGGATGGGATGTGAATAACAGAACTGAAATTGTTGAAATAAACTGGATCATTAACCTAAGAGCTGATCGCAAACTGGGTTTGAACAGCATGGTTCCCTTAAAATCTGTACTAAAAACAAGACATTTCCATAGATATTATTGATTGGTTATGCTGAAGGGTGTGTTTTTGTTTAGCTGCCCTGATTAGAAGATGCTATATTGAATAGAACTGGAGGTGTTGGCTGAGATAAATCCTATGACTGGCAGAGCTTGCTTTTAATTGAAAACATTTTTGTAAGCGGAAACAGGATCTCTAGAAGGCTAAGCCCGAAAGCGCTTATCCTGAGCGTTGCACCTTTGATACACTTCATGTGTTTAATCTGCTTTTATGGAATACTTTTAATAAATTGGATTTTAACACATCTAGCAGTTTCCTTAGTGGTATATTCATGGTGCTTTCTTTTATTTTTGTGGTGGACTTTTATGAGAGGGTCACCAAAGCATTGGATGAAGGTAAAACTGTGCAGACAGTCCAGCTCGACTTGGCCAAGGCTTTTGATACAATGCCCCACTCAGGCATTATATTCAAGCTCACAAATTTAGGTATAAACCCTTTTATCACCTACTAGATAGCCAAATGGCTCACTGATAGGACCCAGATGGTCAGAATAGGTGAGCCCATCTCCACCAAGATGCCAGTCACCAGTGGAGTCCCTCCAGGGTTCCCTTCTGGGCTCACTCCTTTTTAACATTTATTTCTTTAAATGGAAGCAAATGCTTAAGGTTTATGGCTGACTAAGTTTGCAGTTGACTACAAGCTGGGGGTTATCACTGACTCCCATGCAGACACTAGCCTTCTTCAAGAAGATCTATATCTGACTAACAAACTGTTCCAAAGCCCTGGTATTAAACTCAGTGCTAAGAAATGCATAATTGCACCCTTTGGGAAGTCAACCATCCCAGATAATTGCCATGTTGATAATAAACTACTACTAGCTAACTCAGTGGTCAGGGATCTGGGTACGCACATAGACAGTAGCCTTACCTTTGACCACCACTTGGCCACAGTGATGAAGAAATCCTTTTAAAATGTGTAACTTTTAAGTAAGGGCATGACATCTAGGTCCATAGAGATCATTATCTCATTGTACTCTGCCCTTATCAGACAAATCACAGAGTACAATGCTCCCTTTGGTACATACCTGACCAGGCATATGCAGCAACCAGAGCAACCTCAGAGGTTCCTTACAAAAGGAATACAAGGCATAACAAACCTTACTTATGCAGACTGCCTTAATGCCCTTTCCTTCAACTCAGCCTCCTATAGATTACTGAGGGGTGATCTATGCCTGGCTTACATGCCATCTGCAAACCCCACACTTATGAATCTTCTACATATCTGTAAGTCAAAGAGTACCAGAAATACAAGGTCTAGGGACCTGACTTTTGTCTGACTTAAACAGAACATGCTGGAGAAACACATATGTGCCCCAGAGACTGCCTTCCAATGGAACAGGCTTCACATCCATGTGAAGCTGAGTTTGTCTATTGCCAGGTTTAAACACAATTTAGACCAGTGGATGGGGAATAGAAAATTTACACTGAGCCTGGCATCCATGTCCCTCATGGACAGAGGTAGTTTATAAATGCCTGGCTCGCAATGTCCTGTTTGGATGCAAGACATCATTATTCTTTCAGGAAAACTTTGCTAGGCTTAGAAATGCCCCATGGATCATTAGCATAGTAAAATTTGATGAATCTATGAATCTATGAAAGTCAGGTTACTATTTATGAGTCCCCAAATCCCTGACTTCTGTGTCTACTTTTACTGATGTTTTATTATGCATTTCTAGGCATTGAGTTTTAAGCCATGGCTTTGTCACCAACTTAAAATCAATGCAAAGAAATATAGAAGGAGATATTTTTGTGGGGTTATCCTCCTTTGCCTTCTGACTATCCTGCCCTATTTCATTCATCTAGCCCATTCATTCTGCATACACTGGGATAAGAGATGAATATGAGGGGCTACTACTTTTGCCTTATCTCCACTATCCATGCCAAGTAACACAGAAGGGATTTGACATGCAATGGATGCCAGCAAGGATGTGACACCCACATTCATGGATGATGTAAAACTTCAAAACAACCATGGACTCCATTCTCCATACATTGTGACAAGACCTGACTGAAAAGTGCCATAATTTATGCATCCAACAGAAAATGTATTTTGTTTTTCAGCTCCAACCCCCCATTGTGCATGCCCAGTAAGATACCCAAGGCTCAGTATGCAATGCTTGTCAGTCACACCATTTTCACTGCTCAAGGCAGGCCTGTCCCCCCCCCTTGAAGCCAGCACTGCTGTGAGTCTATGGTCTCTGGGGATTCATCCACTGGAATGTTGACCCCAGACATGCACTTCCACACCCTCTACCTGGGGAGAAGTGAGGTGGCACAGCCTCATCACTCATCAGTTATCTCATGGCAGCTGAAGCAGAAGCCTGAATCTCTAATTGAACTTGTGTCATCTGGATGTACCAACAGAGCTGGTCTGTTTCCAAACCTTAATTTAGTATGCTTTGTTTTTCTTTATTACCCAACAAACAAGATATTGCTGAGTCAAACACAGCTGTAAAAAAGCATGACTTTATTTTTCTACATTACAGTATTCATACTGTATGTCTATAGGCAGGGTTGTTTTTCACACATGTAGGAGCATAAATGCACCACACAGTTTCATTACAGATACTTTAGCTTTAGAAGTGTGATTTAATCATTGGCAACAATTTATTAAGCAAATAGACCCCCGGATTTACTAATCTTCCATGCAGGACTAATCTAGCCCTACATGGAAGCAGCAGTTTAAGAGGAGGACGGCAGCACGCCATGCATATTAATGAAGGTGAGCTGCCTAACCTTCTAATGCTACACAGAGTGTGGATGAGTGCAGGGGGCGAGTCTGAGCGCAAAGCTCTCAGAATGAACATGCCCCTGCAAAGTAGAACAGCAGAAACTGTAAATAAATGAGCAAGACCACTCATAGGTGTCCACATATCCCCACCAACAGTCCCCATGTGTACAACAGCAACAGTACATAAAAATAAAACAAAGAAACCCTTTTATTTTTTTTTTTAAACCCTGAGTACAGCTAACCATAGGTGCGCAGGTTTGCCCATCGCTTAGCTATGGTTAAAGCATCTGTAAAGGCTGAAGAGGATAACAAGGAATATATATGCAAATGAAGCAGTACAGCAATAGTGTAGTGGTTAGAGTATCCACTTAACGAACAGACATTTCCAATTCAAGTCCCACTGCTGCACATATCATTTTCCATGTGAAATCTGTATATGAATATATTTGTACAACTTTTCGCTGTATAACCTACAGAATAACATTTAAATGTGAACTGGAGTACTGCATTAAATGCACATGTGAAGTATCAGTGTCATAATGAATAAGGCACTAATAAGCAAATATAAGCACAAATAAGCAGT
Source organism: Protopterus annectens (assembly GCF_019279795.1). Lineage (NCBI taxonomy): Eukaryota > Metazoa > Chordata > Ceratodontiformes > Protopteridae > Protopterus > Protopterus annectens. The sequence continues at coordinate 1,507,205,175 of NC_056735.1, forward strand.
AATAAGCATATATAAGCACTAGTAAGCGTGTTAAGTGCATTTGCACGTGGGTAAGCATTGCCTACACAGATTAAGCAATGTAGAAGCTAAATGAGTGTAAGAAACTGTAACTGGAGGTTAGCAATGCTTACCTCTGTACAAACCTGAGCAGACCCTCTTACAACTGCTTTAAAGTGCCTTAATCACTCTGTACCCAATGGCGCGTGTACCACCCAGCAACAAAATAAACAGCCTCCCCAAGGCTCGAACCCAGGACCCTCAATTCTGCATTCACAGTACGTAACCACTAAACCATCATAGCCATGCATAAGACTGAGGTGTCAACAAACAAATCTTCACCATAGGAAAATCAAACTGAACATGTGAAATGAAACTATGTACAGTGTGATGTTGTATAACCTATAATCCAACCAAATGCCAAAAAGCACAGACTTGTAAAAAACACACAAAGGAAGAAAAAAAAAACACACTGAAAACCAAATTTAAAAATTAAGGTGAGCGGTTTCGTTTACTGCATTAAGTAAACTTCATCAGACAATACAAGTTACAAATGTGCTCATATTTAAATATAAAAAAGTTAATTAAAATGACATCATTTCCTTTTAAAACCAAGCCTCCTATTAAAGAACCAAGCCTCCAAAAAAAATATATAAACCTGTTTTGAACCTATCCAAATAATACATTCAATAAACAAGGTACAAAAAATGAACATAAACATGTATGTATAACGCTATACATGAATATCATCTCAATAAAGCCTTCAGTTTTAAAATACTTTTAATAGATACGGAGTCATTTAAACCAGGGGTAGAAAGGGCGTTTAATCTAAGTTGCCAAATTAAGGCCAGATGTAAGGTGCTATTGCAATAAAGTGTAGAAGTTCCCAGGACCCCATACAGCACACATGAATCAAGGATACAAAAGACATATATAACATGCAATGAAGAAGACATCAATGCCAAAAGGCAAATACCATGCAAATTGAATATTAAGCACCGCTAAGCATTGCACAGCACTGCTTCCCAGACTACTGGCAGGATACCTCCAGTGGGAGAAACAGTGTCAACCTGCTAAGTCTAATCTTAAAAAAATGCATGTTCATCCATAGTGGGACAACCCCAAAAATTCTGCTAAAAGAATCCTCAGAGTAAAATACCATGCCTCACAGATAAACAAAGAAGGATACGTATGTTCACAGACTGAATGTGTGGGAAGCCTGAAGATCCATGGGGTGACAAAACTTACATGATGGATCCCAAGAAGTGGAGAGTGGGCAATGAGTAGTGGTGTGGTGAGATTTGGATGGAACCTGTAGGAAGGATGATTGATGTGGAGGAGGAAGGGGGTGGAGGGTATGATGGGTAAGACATTATGAGCCGAGGCATGCCGGGGTTGGATGGACCCGTTCTAATGGGACCGCCCCGTGGATGTAAGTGAGAAAGGGGGGGGGACAGGAAGGGAACTGAGACATACCATTTCCCATGGCAAAGCACATTATGAGTAATATGTATATTGCATAATCCATGGAATAACATATATATATGAACTGGAGTACTGCAGCCACGAAAGAACATATGTATATACATATATGAACTGGAGTACTGCAGGAAATGCACATGTGAGGGGATAAGTATCATTATGCATAAAGCAGGAGTTAGGTTAAGCAGCAATAAGCAGTATTAGCATATATCAGCACTATTAAGCGAGTTTAAGGCCGTATAAGCGGGTTTGCATGGAGGTAAGCACTGCTAATTTCCAGTTACAGTGTCTTACATCCAGTAAGCTTCTAAATTGCTTAATCTGTGTAGGCAGTTCTTACCCCCATGCAAACCCACTTACAGCTGCTCAAAAGTGCCTTAATCACACTGTATCCAATGGCCCGTGTTCTGCCTAGCAACAAAATAAGCAGCCTCTGGTAAGATCAAACCCAGGACTCTGCACACCATAGCGATTTACCAGTAAGCCATCTTAGATATACATATCCTTGATGTATTCACGAACATATCATCCAGCCCAGCCATTCAACAGTACAGAGATTGTATTCCAACATGTAAATGTATGCATGTGAGTAAATATATTAATGTCTAAATGGTTACAATATATTGATATATGTATATATATATATATATATATATATATATATATATATATATATATATATATATATATATATATATATATATATATATATATATATATATATATATATATATATAAAACATATACATATGTATGAACATATAAGCATGCAGATGCCTACATCTATAGATATATATGTCCACATCTACATGTCTAAATATACACATCAGGATATATATATATATATATATATATATATATATATATATATATATATATATATATATATATATACATATATAGGTATATAAGGACATACATCTGTAGATAATGGGGAAGAAACATATATGTCCTCATGCAACGTTAATGGGGTTGAGAGGCCCTACACAATGTGCATCTGGTACAAATAGGTATACCCCCCACCAGCAAGCACGACCCCCTATAATACAGTACCAAGTGGTGTAGATCCCATAACCAGGACCAGACATGACATGGCCATCCCTAGGATACATATACACAGACACATATATGCAGATACAGGTATATATATATATATATATATATATATATATATATATATATATATATATATATATATGTATATGTATATACATATATATGTAACTACGCATACACACACACAGATGTGTACAGTAATATACATATGTAGTATGTGCACACAATATGAAGCAGCCAGTATTCCTACAGTCACCACCTTACCAACTGGAAACTGTATGAGCCCATACAAATGACATGCATAGCTTGCAACATATACCCACAGAGATATCAAAGGGTATAACACCACACACAGGTGTGTATAAATGAATGTGAAAACTTTATTTGTGTACTATGACAGTTGTATATGCCATGCCATGTAGCTGTTTAGATACTGACATCAATATGAACAATGTAATGCAACTGTGAAACAGTTATGCTAAGACAGTAGTCTGTAAAGACTGACATATGTTGCTGTCCAGGCCGAGGCCTTCAAGTAGTACATTAGTAATAACAGACTGGGCCACAGCATACCAGACAATCAACAGTACGTAATGCAGATGTATAGGTCAGCAGCTTTTATCTACAATCTGTACACAATCCCTATGGGGTACAGACCACAGTTGACACCATAGGATGTATCTGTTACATAACAAGGCATGCCTGACACCATCATAATCACACTGACAAACAGAACATCCAATATGGCAGGAGGCAGTAGGCCTGCTTTTACCCAAGGTGGATTGTATGGTAAAGTACATCCAGATACCTTAAGGCAGTTTATCCCAGATACCCACACATGTTATAACAGCCTAGGTTAGACATGGTGCATCCTGCCTACACTCACTAATACTGGACCATATACCACTGTTACATACACTGGCCACTGGAGTGCATTAGGGCACACATGTATTGTGTAGATGAAATCCACATATATGTGGCCCCAACCCCCCAGTATGTGTGCGGGACACAACAGCAGTGGAGTGATGGCAGGAATGACACAGCATGACATACACATAGCCCACTACATAACAACCCCAGAGAGCATGTCATATGTGCAAAGCCTGGTATGTAGGTTGAGGACAGAGGTTGGAACACAGGCACATATGTGCAAAATTTTTGGTATACAGTAAGCAAGATATGTATATGTGTACATATCTATATGGATATATGTATACTTATTTATACATATATGTTAACCATATGTCCTGCATATGGAGTGGAGCACTGCCTCAGCCCCAATAGTCCCAACCTCTCAGTGCATGGGGACGTCATGTATGTATTGCAGGTATATTTGTAGACTATTGCTACTGTAATAGGGATTGTCTTCACAGAATTGGTGTGTGTGAGAGGCCACATCTGCTGTTAACATGTGCGTCATTGGCTACTTACAGACATCCTAAGGTCGGCATAGTACAGTACCACTGCTAGCACAGTAACGCCCCTGTGGACTACAGCTGTGATATGGCCAATATATGTGGACAATCTGACACACTCGGGTCAGTCCAGGGGTATACACAGAACCCCTTCATGCAAGACATGTGAACCAGACCTGTCAATGTGGATGTTAACAGCCATGTAGATGGGTATAATATGTACATACTGGTATACATTTGCCCCCATAGGTTATGCATTTATACACCCCTGTCTGTCCTGACACATAATAACCTCCGGTACAGAGGTGCCATGGCCACATATCCACTTGTTACTGACATACATCTGAACAGCATCCCACTGCTTTGTCTGACGTACATGACTGTTATGGTGGCTAGGCAGCAGTACATCTGGCAAAGATCTGGACATGACATCTCACTGGATAAGTATAGTAAGCTGCTAGGCATGTAACAATGCACAGTGCAGGCTACAGGAAGACTGACTCAACACTGGGCTACATATCCTATGTGGGAATACACATGTACCTGCATATATAGCAGGCTCTACAGGCATGTCACATCACAGAGTAACAGACACCTGTGTGAAAGTGCAGAACTACAACCAATGTGAACACAGCCACAGCCACATATGGTAAGCTAGCATACTATTACAGTATATGGACTATCTGATGTACACCATCCTCATATGAGCAACTTACACAACAATCCTACATATACTGGGCCATTACACAATGTGGTCTGATGGCTGTCTGTGGTTTGGATCATGTGTGTGTTCACCCCTACAAAAGCTGATAAGGTGACATACAGTGGAGCAGCATGTAACATCAGATAGAGCAGGAAAAAGGACAATGACATCTACCACAGTTTCTACACAGGCCAAGGTACATATGCACTATACACACACTGTCGACATTTACCAGACTTACACATACCTCAGTACTGTACACACAACCACAGAATGCCCAGGCTACGTCCTCAAATACATCCCCTACTATACATAACATGTGTAGCAGCCTAATATCTCACTAGCCTGTTATCAGATATGCTGTCAATGAATATGGTGTACAGAACATATGCACCCCCTACTGCATGACATATGTACAAAGGTTGACAGGGTTGTGGCTGGAGGCACAAACACAGGCCCAATAGTGACATGTCACTGTGATGACCTCATACCTCTCCGGTCATAGCAGGATGTGATGCAACATATGTCCTATGAGGGATATGATGCCATTAACTCTCCCGGCTGTCACCATCTACTGACTGTAATCCTCACACTACCTTCTGCAGTTGAGTAGAGATAGGTGCTCTGGTGGTAACACATTGAACACAGGGCACTACACACTGTGCAGATGACCCTACAGATGTGGATTCCTCATAAACATAGCACTGAAATGACAAGTATTAAAACATGTAGGACAGCCATATCTATACATACCCTGTTAAACCAACAGCACCCCAACTGCGGTATAGCAGCACTTACAGTCTGTGGTCAGGACAGGCACATCCCCCTCCTGTGTGTTGGCCTGTTTTTACAGTGTATGTTGTCAGAGGTAAGTCCCCAATCCATCTGTGATGCTGTCTGCCAAACAACAGATCTAGTTCCTGCTCACAGTGAATGAAAAGGCCCAACACCAACATGATGTCCCTAGATATTGGAGTGTGTTTCCATGGAATTGGCTATGGGAATGTTACCACAGCTGTTCCACATGCAAGCAGCTAGAGGAGGGCTGTAATCCATGGAGAGGCCATCAGCTGAACTTGAGCATCACTGATGATACACATACCACTGCCTAAGTAACACAGGTGTAGGTCTCCACATCCACCAGATGGGTAGTGAGAGAGGCAGACAGAGGCAAAGATAAGACAGGGTGGGTTGGGAGAGTAAAAGTTAAGCATGTTTCTGTTACACACCTACCAGTCCAGGGTATCGAACCCATGACTGACATCACATCTGTTATCCCTGCACAATGGATATTGTAATTTATGCTAGGGGCACCATATAAGAGGTTTTGAAATCACACTCAACATTGGGTCCAGTTGTTATACACTCACAACCACCTCCACACAGAACACGAATGACAAAGATCAATGCATGAAGACACACACACACACACACACACACACACACACACACACACACACACACACACACACACACACACACACACCTGTCAAATCTGGTATTAGAACCCCTACCTAACTAGTTATTACACTACAGCACTATGCCATTATAGAATGCTCCACAGAGATTACTGGAATACCCTTTCCCCAAAGGTTTATTTCACAGTGAGTGGCATCAGCAGGACTGCCAAAGTAGATCGAATGAAATATAGTGAGTGTGACTAGACAAACATCATTGCTCTCTACACAGTCATAGGAACAGACACAAAAGCATCCACAACCCCCATGGGTGAGAATATAACCCCTACCAGAGTTCTATATCACACTACAGCATTACAGTGTTATAGCACCCACCACAGAGATTGCTAGAGTATTCTTTCCCCATAGGTGTACTTCACAGTGACTGACATCAGCAGGATTGCCAACATAGAGCATTTGAATTGTATTGAGTGTAACTAACCTAAAGTGCCCTAATTAGTCTGTATGCATTAACCGCTGTTCTTGCTAGAACAAAAATAACCTGCCTTTGTAGGTCATGAACACAGGACCCTGTACATTATAGTCACAGTAACTAACTACTAAACCATCACAACAGTACATGGAACTGCAGTTCCATCAAAGTAATCCCACCATAGGTTAATCAAACTGAACATGTGAAAGGAATGTATATACAGTTGTCCATAAAAGACCTCTCCAAGGCCAACCTCATGCTAATCAAGGCAGAATTGACAATGGTTGTGACACCCATGGAGACAGCAGCTGAAAGTTCAACTGATGAATCCTGCATTAAGGCACTGTATGAGCACAGCAACTTGTGCATGATTCCAGACATCCCACATAGAACCACGACATTCACCTCCCAAATAATTAAGCCAGTCTGGTGGTCTTCTGCCATTAACAGAGTATACAACAGGCGGTAGACACTGTTGAAGAAAAAAGGATAATCCAAGGATGCAAACAACTCCCTTACCAGCCCCAATAAGACATTGAGATCCCTCATGGAATCCGCCAAAGCTGGTTATGTAACTAAAATCCCCCCAGATTCCACAGACAACCACATAGCATTCTATAGTTACATCTGAATTCTAACTGGCAATGCTCAGAAGTGCTCTGAGCTGCAACAGAATGACATTACATAGCCTGCTCTCACAGAATGTGCCAATATCATGGCAGATTGATTTAGTGCCACATTCACCCCCTCTCACCACCAAAAGGGCCCATGTCAATACAAAAAGGCTTCCATTGCCCAGTATTCACAGCCACTCAGGCAGAAAACCCACTACCCACAGCTAAGAATACAGTATCCATGGGACCAGATGACATCCTGGGCTGTGTATTACATGAACTACAAAGTGGAGTGGCAACTCACCTAACTGTCATGTGTAATAATAGCCTCGCATCAGGCCTGGTGCCCACTGAGTGGCACACAGCTACAGTTATCCCACTCCACAAGGGGGGGATCCACCTGTGATTCCTGGAACTACCATCACATCAGTCTGATGAGCCTGATCTGCATGGCCATGGAATGCATTATCAGGGATGTTTTGAATGCAGACATTGGCAACCCTCAAACACTGGACCCCACACAGATTGGGCTCTTGGAGGGCCAGTCTTGTCTCCTGAAACTGACTGACTGCTTTGACTCAGTCTGCATAGCTGTTGAGAAGGGTAAGGCAGTCCACAAAGCCTATGTGGACCACACCAAGCCCTTCAACACCATCCCCTGGTCTGGAAACATAGATTAACATACTAATCCGGCCATACATCCCTATGCCACTCAATGGTTTGCCACATGGCTTACTGACAGAACCCAAACTGTAGGTGTAACTGACTCCAAATCCATCCCCAGACAAGTGACAAGTGGAGTACCTTAGGGTTCAGTCCTGGGACCACTGTTGTTTGGCATCTACATCTCTGAAGTAGAGGCCAACAGTACAGGACTCTGGCTAACAAAGGTAACAGATGACTGCAAGATGGGGGTCATTATGAGCCTGACTGTACTGCATGAGATGTTACTGATACCAGGCTGACATCATACAGGTGGGATGGAGTACTGTTAACATCTTGTGCCCTTGCTGTGTAATGTCCTGGTTATGGAACCTGCAACAGTTGGTAGTGTATTGCAGGGCAGACATGTTTGTCTGTGGGGGGTGGGGTATACCTATTTGTACATGACGTATGCTGTTTGTGCTTGTCAACCCCATTAATGGTGCATGTGTACATATATGTTTCTGCTATGTTCCCACTCTATCTACAGATGTATGTCCGTATATACCTATATCGATCTAGATATCTGCTTACATAGATGTGTATATATATATATATATATATATATATATATATATATATATATATATATATATATATGTATATATATATGTGTGTATATATATATCTATATATATATATATATATATATATATATATATATATATATATATATATATATATATATATATATATATATATATATATATATATATATATATATATATATATATATATATATATATATATATATATATATATATATATACATATATCGATATGCTGTATCTGTTTAGACATTAATATATTTCCACACACACACATTCATCTACATGTTGGAATACATTCTCTGTACCGTTGAATGACTGACCTGGATGATATGCTTGTGAATACAGCAAAGTTATGTATAACTGAAATGGCTTAGAGATAAATCACTTTGGCTATGGTGTGTGTGGTCCTGGGTTTGAGCCTAGCAGAGATTGTTAATTTTGTTACTAGGCAGAACAAGGGCCAATGGGTACAGAGTGATTAAGGCACTTTAAAGCAGTTAAAATCAGGAAAAAGTGTCCAGGCCAACACAGGTTTATTAGCAACAAATGAAAACGAACATTTACTTAGGTTTCATCCACAATAGGACTTCTTCAGCAGTTGTACACGGGTTTGCACAGGTTTGCATGGAGGTAAGCACTGCTAAGGTCTGGTTACAGTTTCTTATACTCAGATAGCTGCTGAATTGCTTAACCTGCGTAGGCATTGCTTAGCTCCACACAAACCCGCTTACAACTGCTGTAAATTGCCTTACTCACTGTGTATCCAATGGGCCATGTTCTGCCCAGCAACAAAAAAAAACAGCTCTTGCAAGGCTCAAACCAAGAACCTTGCACACCATAGACAAAGTGATTTACTACTAAGCTATTACAGATACAAAGAAATTTGATGTTTTCAGAGACATATCATCCAGTCCAGTCAGGCAACAGTACAGAGAATGTATACCAACATCTAGCTGTATGTGTGTGTGCCTATATTAATATCTAAACAGATAGAACATATCTAGATATGTAGTTTATATATATATATATATATATATATATATATATATATATATATATATATTCATTTTGATACCATATACATATATATCAATAAATATGCACATATATACATGCATATGCCTAAATCGACACATATAAGTGCCTACACCTATATGTCTCCATATACACAGCACGTTACATATGTGTACACAGATATATATCTACGAAGGTGTATACGGACATAGTTATATATATATTAGCAGATATATAAATCTATATAGGTATATATGGCCATACATCTGTAGATGGCAATGGCAGATTAACAAATACACATATGTCCACATGCACTGTTAATGGGTTTGAGAGGCCCCACACACTATATGTCTTGTACGAATAGGCACACCCCCACAGCCATACACATGGCTGGCCTTGATGTCACATGTATTGGTATGGCAGTGAACCCCAGCCTCTCAGTTAATTTACATCTGTTACCCCTGTATGGTTGACATTGTGATATAGAGTAGGGTCACCATAATAGAAATAAGCAACCCCCCCTCTACAATTCCCACACACTCACAACCACCTCTACACAGGATATGAGTTACAACACACACCTGTCATGTCTGGGGGTTGAACCCCTACCTAACTAGTTTATTACACTACAGTATTATGGAGTTATAGTACACACCACAGACATTACTGAAATGCTTCTTCCTCAAAGGTGTATTTCACATTGAATGATATCAGCCGGAATACCTACTGCAGGTGACTAGCCTAAACTGCATTGATCTCTACACAGACAGTAATACATGCACAAAACATCCACAGGGATTACTACAAACCTTTTTCTACAAAGTTGTATTTCACAATGAATGACATCAGTAGGATTGCCAAAGTAGGGCATTCAAAATGTACTGTGAGTGAGTAGCCTATAATGCATTTCTCCAAACACAGACATTGGAACACACGCAAAACATCTGGAACTGCCATGGGTGGAGATGGAACCCTACCACACTTCTAGATCACACTACAGCTGTACGCAGTTACAGGACGAACTGCAGAGATTACTGAGCTGCAACCTTCCCAGAGGTATATTTCTAGGTAGATGACATCAGCAGCTTTACCAAAGTTGAGTATATGAATTCTAAGGAGTGTGAGTACCCTAAATAGCATTGTTCTCTACTCAGTCAAAGGCAGAGGGAGTGACACAGATGCACAGATTCACACACACACACACAGTCGCCAAGTCAGGGGTTGGAACATCTATCTAACTACATTATCACACTACAGCAGTACGCAGTTACAGGATGCGCTATGGAGATTACTGTGTTATGGTTTTCCCACAGGTGTATTTCTAGATGAGTGACATCAGCAGCCTTGCCAAAGTTGAGTATATGAGTTGTACTAAGTGTGAGTAGCCTAAAAATCATCGCTTTGTACTCAGTCAGGCACACACAGACACATACACACACACACACACACACACACACACACACACACACACACACACACACACACACACACACCCATAGTTGCCAAGTTTGGGGGTGGAACACCTACCTAAGTACTTTACCACACTACAGCAGCATACAGTTACAGGATGTGCTATGGAGATTACTAGGCTATAATTTTCCCAGAGGTGTATTTCTAGGTGTGAGACATCAGCAGCCTTGCCAAAATTGAGCATATGAATTGTACGGAATGTGAGCAGCCTAAAAAGCATTGCTCTCTACTCAGTCAGACACACAGACTTTTGCCAGATGTGGGGTTAGAACACCTACCTAATTACTTTATCACACTATAGTAGTATGCAGTTACAAAACACATTACAGAGATTACTGGGTTATGACTTTCCCAGAGGTATATTTCTAGGTGAGTTACATCAGTAGCTTTGCCAAAGTTGAGTATATAAATTGTACAGAGTGTGAGTAACCTAAAAAGCATTTCTCTCTCCACAGTCAGACACACACACAAACACACAGTCACACAATTGCCAAGTCTGGGGTTAGAACTACAACTTAACCTGTTTATCACTGCAGCAGTGCACAACTATGGGACACGCCATGGGGATTACTGAACTACAGCTCTCCCAAAGGTGTATTACACATTGGATGACCTCAGCAGGCTTGTCATAATACTGCTATGGGGAGGGCAGTGTGTGCATGGGCCATAACCCATTCATGTTGGTGCTGACATGCCACATGCGGGCACACACGGGGACATATGTCACAGGTACGTGTATACAGCTACTAGATGACTACTTCCTTGTACAGTCATGTTACACAGCTAGCACATGCACCACATAGTCTGTCATGCCGACAGATACTGGTGGCTAGTATCTGCAGTGAGTGACATCTGCACCTCATGTGTTTGGGGCCCTTTGGCTGTGTGCTGGGTAGGACAGGCCCAGACAGGTCCTTGTCACAGTCACCCTCTTCCACACATCTATGTCCATCTACCTTTCACTTATTATAGTATGTTGTCCTTACATATGTGTCTGTATTCCTATCCACTGTGTGTGAGAGGCAGAAGTGGTGCATACTGACATGTGTCTGCACTAAGAACTGCGACTGCCAGATATGTCTGGTCCACCTGTGTTTGCAGACATGGCCTTTATGTGTTTAAGTGTGTGAACATGCCCAGTATGGCCATCTGTATTGCATGCATAGATCAAGTCCAGGTAGTCTGTACTGCGGTGCTGACCTTTGTGGTTTACACTGACAGGTAGCATGCTGTGTCTGCAGGCTATCCATCGGTCATTTGGCATTGACTGTTGTTACATTTCTGCATAGTGGGGGGACACCTGACTGGTTCTACATTTCTACACAGGAGTTGGGGGGGCACACCTGACTGTTACTATAAGTGTACATAGGATGGGGGGCACACCTGAAACTTGTACACATTTGCTAGAGCTGTACTGGTATGTCAGGTACTCCATTTCAGTCTGTTGTCTTACATATCATGCTGGCTAGAGGCATACCAGTGTACTACAGATCTTAGCTTTAATTGCCTACATATTAGTTTCTGACTTCCTAGCCTTCACAACTTACATCCAACTGCTTGGCCTGCTGTAGTCTGTCTGTGTAGGCATGGGGGAGGGGTTGCCCATAGGGCTCATTCAGAGGCCATAGTACAGCATTTAGTTGTGTTTGTCTACACCTGTCCAGCTGGCTGAAACTGTTGTTGGGTATGTGCACCTTCCTGACTGGCATGTGTGGGTCTTATTGACACACATGTCACTCAGCACATTTCCTGCAGTGAGTTTTGTCACCCTGTGTAGTACTGGCTACTGTGGTGACTCCAGTATGTGTTACAGATGTCATGGTGCCACTATGGGTGTCTACTGTCTGTTGCCATAACATTTGCCCACCCAATTCCCTTGCATGCTCACATCCATACCATAGTTACAGGCAACAACACATTCTACTCCATTTGGCAATTGGTAGGTTGATTGACTTACCTTGAGGGTGTGCCAGACTTGAGGATGGTGCTGGAGGGCTGCCTATGTTGGATGCGTATAGTACACTCCCTATACACGGTTGAGCACAGGTAGTGTCATGTTTGGCATCCCTTTTACTGTTTGTGTGAGTCAGAGAGAGGTGTCATTCCCTGGGTCCCTACTGTGTCAGTGCATATGCTATGTGTTGCCTCTTTGGCAAGGCCAGGTCATACTGGGCAAGCCTCTTTCTGCCTACTGGGGCAGGCTCAGGTTGTTCCTCCTCCGAGTCACTCTGTGCCTGTACATGCATTGGCATTGGTGGGGGACTGTGTGGCCCTGCCCCATGCTGTTCCTGCTGCAGCTGTTTCCGCAGGATCATATTGTGTAGCATAGCACATCCCATAACAATTTGGGTACATGTAGCTGGTAAGTACTGCAAGGCTCCACCGGATGTGGAGCTCAACACAGCTCAACAATTTGCTGTAGGAGGTCTCTGTCCACCCTATAGCACTCCACTATCTCCAGCTCATGTAGCCCCTGGTAGGTTACCCTGGGTCTTTACACTTTGGAGCTTTTCTCCCTGGGCCTCCGCTGAAAATGGACCCACGTCCAGTCAGACACTCCCGGTCAACAAATTTAAATAAATAAATAAATAAATAAATACATACATAATAAATAAAATAATAATGTGTCCAGACACCGGAACTGTGACCTGAGCCTCCCAAACACATGCTCTATTATATGTCTGGCCTGTGCATGTGCCTCATTATGGCATTGTTGTTCAGGTGTGTGCATTTCTGAAGGGAGTCATCAGCCACAGCTCCAGTGCATACCCATCATCCCCCACTAGGTGACCGTACGGGATGTCCACATTGGCAAATCTCTGGTACAGCTGCGTCAGATGCCATATGTGTGAATCATCATAGCTTCCAGGGAAGCCAGCACACACATTCATTATAATGCCCTGGGCACTACATACAACCTGGCAGTTGATGGAGGGGATGTCCCTGCGTTTGATGTAGGCCCTACCCTGCTCACCGGGTGGTGCTTTGATGCATATGTGCGTGCAGTCTATAGCACCCATTACCCTAGGATATTCTGCTATTTGGTGGAAGAGACGCATATTGCTGGTCAACGCCTCACTTGTGTTGAGGAAATATACGTGCTCACTGGCATGTGCTGCCATGGCATCCAGGAAATTGTGGAATACTCTGGATGCTGATGCCTGTGAGATCCCCATGATATCCCCAGTTGTGCTTTGGGAGGTACCTGTGGCTAGTATACCTAGGCCTACACATACCTTGGTATCCACTAGAATGTGTTTCCCTCGGCCAGTTTGGTGTGTCAGGTGTGGCCAGCACAGCTCAACAATTTGCTGTAGGAGGTCTCTGTCCACCCTATAGCACTCCACTATCTCCAGCTCATGTAGCCCCTGGTAGGTTACCCTGGGTCTTTACAGTCTTCTCCATCTCCTCACTGTGGGTTGTTCAGCAGCATTCACATCCTCACCACCCTCAGCCTCTTGCACATGTTGTTCTATGTTGCTTGCTGTAGCCCTTCTTATTTTGTAGGTTTGCTTGTTAACATTTCCCCGCTTGTATACACCAGTGGTGTAGAGTGTGGAAAAAACAGGGGGGGAGGTGTTTGCCTAGTTTATAGTAGTGTTCTGGGCTGGGCTGGTCTGCTGTCTGTGTAATTGGCTGATTCTGATACACTTCACCTGCCAGCTAAGCTAGTTCTCCTTGATTACCTTCCTACTGCTGTTTTCCCTTCCCATTGCCTCCCTGTTTAAGCCCGTGTGTGCGCCATGCAAATGGATTGCTCAAATGTGGACAGAGCTGCTATTTCCTGGTTTAACTTCCTTTTTCTTCCTGTCAAACCTGGTGTGTGGCACGCACACCTGCTTACACTTTGTAAAGAGTGCTAGGCAGGTTTGGACACACCTCTAGCTTAGCTGTGTTAAGCTAGGAGCAATCCCGAACCACAGGGCTCCAATTCAATTACAGTATGCCTGACACACACCCCCATGATGTCACCTATATCCTAGTCTTGCACCCAGCTATTTATACTCTTACACTCTTGGGACCTGCCTCACACCCTGGGGAAATCTGAGATTCACTATCCTTCCCCTTATTTGCATAGGATTACATGCTAATGCATAGTTACATGTCCCACATTGAGCCTCTCCCCTTAGCAACTATTACTCACTGGCCAGGTTGTCTTATGCCTGCCATTGACTTGCATGGCAGAATACTGCTTTTAGTTAGAACGCTCATTTTAGGTTTATTTTCTTATTTTTCCCCTGATCCTGTTTGCACGCTGCTGCCCTATGCTTAAACAGCTGAGATTGGCGAAAAAAAAATAAAAGTTGATTTTTATATTTTTTAAACAGTTTGCATTGCCAATGGCCTTATACTTGGCCATTGGCATGCTTCTTCAATGATATGCAGCCATTATTTGGAGCTCTCATAGCTCCGTTTTGGAATTTGCAGAAATGTGCTTGGTTACTAACCGAATACATTTCTACAGATTGCACTAGTCTTGCACGGACTATTGCAAGCTTCCTGGATTGCAATTTCACCTCATTTGCATGGATTTATCCTGCAAATGAGATGATTTGCGTACCAGGGCTTAATCCGTGGAAGATTAGTGATGGAGCTCTCGTGCACACTCCTGCCGGGTGTTCCTGGATCACACGGCAGACATATTGCCTGCGTGAGCTCCTGCACTCATCTTGCACTCCGTGCAAGCTTTTGTGAATCTGGGAGACAGTCTTTTCTTTACTGTATCTAAGACTAGTTATTGAAAAAAATCACAAATTTGTATCTAAGAAAATGCCACTAAAAATGCAGAAACCACAGTGAATAATTCATGACTATTTTAAAATGACTCAAATGTGCAAATGTCAACTAATTCTAAGGCTGGCTAGACTCATAACAATTAAACATCGGAGAACTTTTATATTTTTTCTCAACTATTAGCCAATTTGCTTCACCTTTACTTGACAGATTGGAAAATAGCCAAAGGTCATTTCACAGGCAGAAGAGAATGTGGTTTATACAAACTATCTTTTATGAGTAAAAAATAAATTAATCAACACTGCAGTTTGCAGAATATACATATTGCTGTCAAGGCCAAAAATCAGATGTAAATATGAAGATTAATTATTTCTCTGAGTTAAGCCTATAGCCCTGCAAAGAACTGTTTTAATAAATCCATATATTATAGCTGCACTGACACTACAAAGTTAAGTAGGAATAACATTAAACTTTTTGGTGAGTTTTCACTGTTGCATATTTAACCACCAAAAGTCATCATCACAACTTCAATAAAATGAATAGTAATAGAGCAACTATCTATCTATCTATCTATCTATCTATCTATCTATCTATCTATCTATCTATCTATCTATGTTTATCCATCTGTAATTATTTACGGCACTGGAAGATGAAAGTCCAATAAATATATACTGATAGTAATTAGAAATGGTAATACCTACATGTGGGTGGGTGTCCAACCCCAATGTGCCAGAGGCTTCATTAAGCCACTCACCTGTACTCATTTTTTATAACTATACACCTATGATACCACAGAGAAAAGGGAAGAATTCAGTCATGTTTATAACTTGTATCACTATTTCTCTTTAAGTAGAAAATAAATAAACAAAAGATATGTGAGTGAAACCACAAGCATTGTGGTTTCCAGCTAGGCATTAACCTCACCCATCTAGCACTATAGTGCACTAGCTATTAAAGTAACCATCGTGAAGGCTGCTATGATGCTACTGATTCTGGGAACATATTGACAAACTTTTGTTTATAGCCTATATCTTATTTGTTGCATTTCAGTGAATTTATATTCTACTTGCCTTGCTTCATTCAAGTCAACTTCTAGAGGCATGTCCTCAATATCTGTTGAATAAAGCAGGTTGCATATGTGAGCATGCACACACTCACGTGCACACACACACACACACACACACACACACACACACACACACACACACACACACACACACACACACACACACACACACAGACTGCATCCACAAATGCTTAAGTTGTGTTTAGCAAGCCACATCCTTTACAAATGCAATAAATGCATGGCAATGTCCTTCCAATGGCCACTGTAAATAATATATATACATTCACTGTACCATGTAAGCATGGAAAGTCCATAACAACAAAGTGTGTGGGGTTAAGTCTGAATCTAATCAAGGCAGCCTCAAAAGTGAAAAATCAGACATTATGATTTGGCAAACTGAGAAAACATCCAAATAATCTATTGCTAACTCCATTTAGTGCAAAGCCGACATATATCTCAGTTGGAAAACAAAAACTCTGGCAGGCACCCGTGGACCACAAAACAAGTTGCAAACAAATCCAAGGCACAAGGAGAAGTTTTAGTCACTTTTATTTGCAGAAAAACACAATAAAATAAGCACTTTCATCAGCAACTATTGGAGACTTAATCAGACAAAGTTCTAAACATTAAAAGCAGTTATTTTAAAAGAAGAAGTCAGAATATGTCCACCATCCTAATCAATCAAATCAAAAGTGGGAAATGACATCCCAACAGGGTCATTATTGCACTTAAAGGAAACTGCATTTTATAATCAGATCCAAAGATATATAAATATAAATACATAAAAATATTAAATATTGATAAATATACTAAAAGTTTACTAAAAAAATTGTATCACACTATATAAATCCATATGAAACACATATAAAGTGAATTAAAAACCATCCATAAGTGCCTAATAAATGCAACAAACTATCTCCCCATTGCCTTTAATTTTAGAAGGCAAGAAATGCAGAGGCAATCATTCAAACCCGCCACTGGCCAGCAACGAATTTGCCATGTTAATTCTTTCTTTTCTTACAAAAATGCCCAAGGGTCACCCTTTTCATCATTGTCAAGGACATCCAAAATAAAGAATTTAAATGACTGTCCTGGTTTTCTGTGCAGTGTTTAGCAAGGGCGTTTGTGGGTTTGTTAAGTCTTATGTCCCTCAAGTGTTCATATATTATATTTTTAAATTTTCTTTCAGTCTTTCCTATATAAAAACATTCGCAGAGGGAACAGACTGCACATTACACCACCCTTTCAGTGAAGCAATATACTCTCCTGTTCAATTACACTCTAATTTTGGTCACCATAAATTTGTTACCTTCCAGCACAAAACAACAATAGGTGCAAGCCCCACATTTCTTCATCATCCCTTGCTGTGTGACACCTCCATTTGATTCTAAAATCATTTTTAAATTATTACCCTTTTTGAAAACAATATTGGGTTTACTGCCAACACATTCCCCTACATCTTTATCACTTGAGAGAATAACCCAATTTTTAAAAAGAATGTCAGAGATGTCTCTGCTGTTGTTGTTAAATGCAGTAATAAAGGAACACTCAAAATGTTGGGTAACTGTTGAGCCAACATCAACAGTTTCCTTGTCTTGAGTGTACTCACCAGGTGTCTGTATTACTGGTTCTTGACAAACCTGTTGACTACTAAGCAGAGAGGTAAAAAAACCTTTCTCCCTTTTATTTACCACTTTGATCATGACCTCATTGATCAAACTCTGAGGGCAGCCCCTTTTAAGAAGCATACCCTTCAAGCAATCACATTCATTCAAGAAACTGTCAAACAGGCTCACCATACAAGCAGCCCTTATCAACTGCCCTCTACTACTGCTTTTTTCTGCTTGAAGGTGTGTGCACTTTCATAATGTAGGAAACTATTGGAATAGGTTTCCATTCTACAAATCTGCACCACTGTACTTTGTCTGATGAAGGCTCCAACAGTTGATGAAAGCACTTATTTTATTGTGTTTTTCTGCAAATAAAAGTGACTACAACTTCTCCTTGTGCTTTGGATTTGTTTGCAACTTGTTTTGTGGTCCATGGGTACTTGAAAGATTTTTTGTTTTCCTGCAGTTTGTGGTTCTGATATATCTCATCTGACTTTGCAGGTAGCCTGCAGCAGCAGCAGCATCCCTACATTCAGGCAATATTAGAGACACCTCAACTAGGTTAAAAAATAACTGAGTGTAAGTATGACATGGTCATTGTTCACTTTGGAGTGAAAGAACTAAGAATATACTCCCTTTTGGACAAGCAAAACAATATGTTTAGGTTACCAAACATCCTAGTAAGAAAGGAAAATATATCTTTTTAGCAAACTCAGCACATCAGCTATATGTTACATGGATGATAAGACAAACTTTTGGTAATTATCTAGTTAATGAAGACATGGGTTTATAGACAGGGGAGTCTGTACATGCTAATCTGAAGTATGATGTTTAAGCAGTAAAAAATGCTTTCCACCTAATCAACTTCAGGTTATTCTGTGCCAGTTGTATGTCAGTCATTATCAGCACAGAGAGTAAAGCCACATTAGAAGATTCATTGAAGGTGAACTAACACTTCAGGAGATGACCATAAATGGTAGAGTTAATTTGGGAGCTATAGGTAGGATATTATTAAATTAGGTTATGTTCGAGGAATGAGAAATTGAGACATGTTAATGAAAAGAGAGGAAAGAGGAGTAAGAGGAGGAATAAGGAGGACTAAATATTTAATGTTTAGATTGGCATAGTTAGAAGTTTGCAAACAGTGTCTTCTGAGGTGAATTTATATTCTATCTATTCGTCTGGATGAATTTTGAATGTTGATGAGACTATCTAACATGTATACAAAGTTTGTGCTACAGTTGTCCGTGGCACTGGGTGATGAATCTGTGTCAGAATCATGACTTGATATCCTGGCATATAGATGGGCTTTTGTAATGGATATTACTTGCTTTTATTATGTTTTTTTAGAGGAAAATGTGGCTACCGAGTATAGGGTTTGACATAATTCAAAAGGCACAACACAGATCTTTGAGGAGTTTATACATCATAGAAAATAAGAGGAGACTTAAGTTTATCCAAATAAAAGTATATTAGATTCTTTGGGTTATAAAATGCACTGCAGTTAGGCTAGTTAGATTGAGGGCAAAGTAAAATCAATTAGGATGGTTTGACATCTAGACAAGAGTCAATATGAGATGAGAGCAGTAGAAGGATTTTTGACAACATTGAATATATGCTGATTTAAGATTAGTTTGCTTTCTGTATAATTTCTTGGTTTGTCTTGTCAATCTTAAGGTTAATTATATTTATGTGATGTTTCGCAGGGATACTAGCTTTACCAAACATTAATATACTACATTTCTTTGCATTAAGACCATGTTTAGAGTGCCAGTTATATGACCAATACCATGTTATATTAATAGTGAAGATGATGAGTTTAGGATTATTCCTAGTTTGTAAGCATCTTGGAGTATACTTAGCCAACATTATTAGTATTTGCCTCTACGTCAGTGAAATATATTCTAATGAGGTGAGGACCACAGGCCAAAACTTGATGGATGCCACTAGATATATTTTACTTTTTAAAGAGAGTACCATCTGTTCTAATTTAATCTGTTCTGAGTGATAGATAGTTGGAAATCCAGCAAAATAAAAAGTGTCAATGCTTAGTTGGGTTAGCTCATCAATAATGCCAGAGAAGAAAATTATATAAAATGATTTGGCTATGTCCAGATAAGCAGTGTGGATGTGACGTTTTTCATGTAGAGAGGAGAAGGCTTTTTTCAAAGAAGCTGTCAAGATTAGGAAGGCCCATGTCACCTCTGAAAAGCTATACTGTGAAGTTGTTAGAGTCTGTAGATCTTGGAAGTGCCTGTTGGTTAGTTACACAATAATTCATTTCATGGCTTTAGAGATAAAACTGGTGTAAATGATGGGCCTATAGTTATGAGAGCATGCAGAGGGTTGCCACTGGTGATGAGGATGACTATGGAACTTCTCCATTCTTCAGGTGCATATCCTGTAGAGAAACCTTGACTGAAGCTCTTTAGCAGGAAATGGTTAGTTGATGTTTTTGAACTTTTCAGTAAGCAGACAAATATGCTGTCTGACCCCTTGCATTACTATTTTTTTTTGTTTTGGTCAATATAGATGACAAGGGGGGTAGCCTGATATGAAGGGGGATGTTTGCTGAGGTATATTAGGTGGAGTGAAATTAGATCTAAATTTTCTAGCTAAGATATTATCTGTGGATTCTGGTTTGTTGAGGATTGTACCATTTATGGTGAATTTAAAACATGGCAAGTTATTATTGCAGATTTAATGAATGTAGCTAAATATGTCTTACGGCTGTATTCAGTGTTTGTGGCTATTTTATGTTTCTAGTCAGACTTGATGCTTCTCATAGTACACTTATGTACCTTCCTAACTACCTTACTCTACTAATAAAATCTACCATGTTCTGCATGTTGCCCAAATGAAGTTGTAGGAAATGCTGACAAAAACTGGGAGATGTGTAAGTGCAGAGCTTGCTCCTAATGTAAGTTTACTCATGATGATATACATATCACCATCCACTCTTATTGAAAACTTTGTTTTGCATGGGTAGCTACAACATGAAACCAGACAAGGGGGAGGGGTGGTGGTGCAGAACAATCTCAGTGATAAAATACTTGAGTGTCAATATGAAGGTACTTACATTAGATCAACTTACAGGAATAATATTAATTAAGCTTTTAGTAGAATTGATTCCTCGTTGAACAAAGTGGTACATGAATTTGAATTATCCTGGTCAAGTTTATCAAAGTTAAAAAAATGGTGCAATTCGTGCACTGAAAAGAACTAAATAACCAAAAAAGCACCAATGTTGCGAGTCCTCAGTAAAATTTAATGTAATATTGTTAAGTGTTTTCATCAAAAAGTATGACTTCTTCAGAACAATCTAACATAACAAGTTTAAATACACAAAACCAATCAGCCATTGGCTCAAATCTACCCAATGTTATCAAAAAGGAGTTCATAGCTCATGATTATATAATGAACCAAAATGCTTGCAGTTGTGACAAATTTCCGAAGAATAAAACCTTTTAATTAAAAACACATTAGCAACAAAGACATTAAATATACATCTATTTTGAACATCAAGAAAGGCTCACTACTCTATTAAATATATACAATTGTTTGAAACTGCTTGGTAAATATTGGTTACTTGATAAACATGGTCATATTAACCTGAAAGATGTAAAAATATACATAGTGTAATAATATTTTTCTTAAATTTACTCCAGTAGTATGTAGGCAAATTTTAAGTTTTAAATTGTTTTCTTTTCAACAAGTTTTGTGCAGATTAATACTATTAAGCCAGTTCTGACTTTTCTTTCAAAACAGGCAGGATTGTTACATATTCATTTAAACCTGGTGGAAAATCTGCAGCCAACCTTAGCTGCCACAAAAGCTCCTTCGTGTATAATACATTTTGCCAGTCAGCATCTCTCACTTCGACAAATACAAAATCAAAGATGGCAAACTTAAATCCTACAAAATTCATGCATGAAATACTATCTTTATATAGGGCATTGGTGTCATTTTTGTTTTTAATATCATATAGGTATTCATATATCCTAGTCTAAAATAATCTCTCCATCTTGCCAACGTAAAACGAAGGACAGGTGTTAGATTTAGCTATGTATACTAATTTACTGGAAAAACAATTTCCACTTTTTAGGAAAACACAGCTTTTACTCTGATTATCAATAGTAATAGAACTGTCTTGTAATATATAAGAACAATAGGAGCACCTGCCACAAGGTTTACTTCCACTTTTTTGTTTTTGATGTTTGTGATAGTACTACCCTTCTCTAATAAAGATTTCAAGTTGGGTACTACTCTTGCAGAAAATATAGGTTTGTCACCCAGTATTCAGAACACCTCACTATTGGTTTTAAAGATGTTCCAATTTTTAATTAGTATTCCCTTAAATTGAGAATATAGGGGGCTGTACTGTATCACACAAGCTGGAAAAACAATTTCCAGTTTTTAGGAAAACATAGCTTTTACTCTGATTATCAATAGTAATAGAACTATCTTGTCATATATAGGAACAATAGGAACACCTGCCACAAGGTTTACTTCTACCTTTTTTGTCTTTGATGTTTGTGATAGTACTACCCTTCTCTAATAAATATTTCAAGTTGGGTCCTACTTTTGTAGAAAATATAGCTTTGTCACCCAATATTCGGAATACCTCACTATTGGTTTTAAAGATGTTCCAATTTTTAATTAGTATTCCCTTAATCTGAGAATATAGGGGGCTGTACTGTATCACACAAGCTTGTTGAAAGTCAGTTGGATTCTTGACTTCCGAACCCTTCCCTAAATTATTAATATGGTCACCACCTGCACCCAACAAAGGCATGTATTTGTTACCCCATTTCTCAAGAACATCAGAAAGTATTGGGTCTATGAAATAGCCAGGGTAACCTCTCTCTATAAACATATTTCTTATAAATTCAAATTCATTGATCACATTACTTTTCAACGAGGTCATCCTGGCTATTCTGATAGCCTGACCCTTAATAATACTTTTCTTCTGGAAAATGGGTGATGACTACTGAAATGTAAATAGCTGTTACAAAAAGTATTATTATGGTAGATTTTGGAAATGTACTTTTCATGGGCTTTAATAATCCTGGTATCCAAAAAGTTGATCTCTTCTTCATGAAACTGAAAAGTGAATTTCAAAAAATTAGTTGAAAAGTGATGTGATCAACAAGTTTGATTTTTTAAGAAATATGTGGTGACCATAGTAATAATTTAGGGAAGGGTTTGGAAGTCAAGAATCCAACTGACTTTCAACAAGCTTGTGTGATACAGTACAGCCCCTTATATTCTCAGTTTAAGGGAATACTAATTAAAAATTGGAACATCTTTAAAACCAATAGTGAGGTGTTCTGAATATTGGGTGACAAACCTATATTTTCTACAAAATTAGGACCCAACTTGAAATCTTTATTAGAGAAAGGTAGTATTATCACAAACATCAAAGACAAAAAAGGTGGAAGTAAACCTTGTGGCAGGTGTTCCTATTGTTCCTATATATTACAAGATAGTTCTATTACTATTGATAATCAGAGTGAAAGCTATGTTTTCCTAAAAAGTGGAAACTGTTTTTCGAGTAAATTAGTATACATAGCTAAATGTAACACCTGTCCTTCATTTTACGTTGGCAAGACGGAGAGATTATTTAAGATTAGGATATATGAACACCTATATGATATTAAAAACAAAAAAGACACCAATGCCCTATATAAACATAGTATTTCATGCATGAATTTTGTAGGATTTAAGTTTGCCATCCTTGATTTTGTATTTGTCGAAGTGAGAGGTGGTGACTGGCAAAATGTATTATACAAGAAGGAGCTTTTGTGGCAGCTAAGGTTGGCTGCAGATTTTTCACCAGGTTTAAATGAATGTGTAACAGTCCTGCCTATTTTGAAAGAAAAGTCAGAACTGGTTCAATAGTATTAAATTGCACAAAACTTGTTGAAAAGAAAACAACTTAAAACTTAAAATTTACCTACAGGTTTATACTAATGGAATAAATTTAAGAAAAATATTATTACACTACGTATATTTTTACATCTTTCAGGTTAATAATGACCATGTTTATCAAGTAAGCAATATTTAGCAAGCAGTTTCAAACAATTGTATATATTTAATAGAGTAGTGAGCTTTTTTGATGTTCAAAATAGATGTATATTTAATGTCTGTTGCTAATGTGTGTTTTAAGTAAAAGGTTTTATTCTTTGGAAATTTGTCACAACTGCAGGCATTTTGGTTGATTATATATTCATGAGTTATTAACTCCTTTTTGATAACATTGGGTAGATTTGAACCAATGGCTGTATTGTGTATTTAAACTTGTTATGTTTGATTGTTCTTTGTTCTGAAGAAGTCATACTTGTTGATGAAAGCGCTTAACAATATTTCATTAAATTTTACTGAGGACTTGCAACATTGGTGCTTTTTTGGTTATTTAGTTCTTTTCAGAGCACCAATTGCATCATTTTTTGGACTCTGTGTTTTATCTGTGGTGTGTGTTGCTATGGGATCCCCCAAAATCCTTCAATCTTTCTCCTATACTCGACTCTGGACAAGCGGACATAATGGGCCGGATTCACGATGGCTTGCATGGAGTCTAAGAGTAGAGTAAGACTCCATGCAGCCATCATGTCCAACGAGCGATCCAGGAACAGCATGTAGGGGCGTGTAAGAGAGCTCCTAAAACGGCTCTTACACGGACAGGGCTGGGACATGCAAATCACCTCAATTGCAGGCAAAAGGCATACAAATGAGGTAGATTTGCGATTCAGGAAACCCAAACCTGTCCGAGTAAGAGCAGTGTTATTTGTAGAAATGTACTCAGTTGACAACTGAGTACCGTTCTGCAAATAGCAAAATGGAGCCATGACAGCTCCAAATAAAGGTTGCATCCAGTGCAGGAAGCATGCCAATGGCCAAATATATGGCCATTGGAAATGTTCCCTGATGCAAAATTAAAATAAAAATAATATTTTTTTTTTTTGCCAATTTCTGATTTTTAAGCATAGCGCAGCGCCGTGCAAACGGGCTGCTCTCTAAAAACCAGAATACTACAAATTAAGCCAACAAATGTGGATTTTATTGAAAGTGGTAATGTACAATGCAAGGGAATGGCAGGCTGAAGACAAGATGGCCACCGAGTAGAGGTTGCTAAAGGGGGAAGCTCAGTCTAAGACATGTAACCAAGCATTAGTAGGCAATCCTATGTAAATGAGTGTTAGGATTGTGAATCGCTAGTTTACATAGCAAATGAGCACAGTCAGTGGAGTGTAGGAGTAGGATATGGGGAGTAACAGAGCAGAAGATAGGTGACATCATGAGGGGAGTATGTATGAAAGAAGTGAAGCACATTGGAGCAGAGTGGCATGTGTTCGCTGTCATTTAGACATCATGGAAAGAGGTGTGTCAACAGGTAGGCAAGGGAAAGCCAAGAAATGGAAGGTGTATATCATGGATAACACCAAAGTTTCATGCTGAGCATGCATGCGCGCGTGTGCATGCCTGTAAATCCGAGTAAGACTGAGTGCACCCGTGTAAGCGTGAGTGCACGCGTTTAAGCCGGAGTACGCATGTATAAGGCTGTTTAAAGAGTTGTAAGCGTGTTTGAGCTGGTGTGCTTGTGTTTTAACCTCAATAAGCAAGTTTCAGTCTGTGTAATCATGTGTGTGTTCATATTAGTTGCTGTGCTCGTGTTTGCGCTTGTGTGCGCGGCACTCCCCACTGAGGAAACAGAAAGGAAAAAGGAAGCACAACAAATAGTAGGAATCTACCAGGGAGTACTAGCAGAGCTAGCGGGTGAAAACAATCAGAATTACACAGGCAGTACACTAGCACAGCCCAGCCTAGCACTTAAAACTCTACAAACAACAGTCCATTATGTTTCTCACAAGAGACACTGCAGTAAGCTAATAGAAGTGAAAACTGAAAAAGCTTTACTGAGACAAAGAAATGTTAGGGGCTGCCATTGCTGTTATAAGGTGACATATGCAACATGCTGAGGGTGGTGACAATGGAAATGCTGCTGGACAACTCACAGTGAGGAGATGGAGAAGAGTGTACAGGCCCAGGGTAACCTACCAGGGGCTACATGAGCTGGAGATTGTGGAGCACTATAGAGTGGACAGAGACCTCCTGCAGAAAATTGTTGAGCTGTGCAGGCCACGCCTCACACACAGAACCAACAGAGGGGAACCCATCCCAGTGGAAACCAAGGTATGTGTTGGCCTAACAATATTAGCAACAGGTACCTTCCAGAGACCAACTGGTGATATGATGAGGATATCACAGGCATCAGCATCCAAGGTACTACACCAGTTCCTGGATGCCATATCAGCACATGTCGCTGATCATATATATTTCCCCAATTCCTGTGAGGTATTGGCCAGCAATATGGTATCTTCCAGCAAATAGCGGAATACCCTAAGGTAGTGGGTGCAATAGACTGCATGCACATATGCATCAAAGCACCAGCCGGTGAGCGTGGTAGGGTCTACTTCAACTGCAAGGGCTTCCCCTCCATCAACTGCCAGGTCATGTGTGATGCACAGGGCATAATACTGAATGCGTGTGCAGGCTGCCCTGGAAGCTATCATGATTCCCATATCTGGCATCTAACGCAGCTGTACCAGACATTTGCCAATGGGGACATCCCACATGGTCACCTAGTGGGGGATGCTGGCTATGCACTGGAGCCGTGGCTGATGACACCCATCAGAAATGCACACACACCTGAACATGAACGCCATAATGAGGCACACGCGCAAACATGTAATGTAATAGAGCATGTGTTTGCACTGCTCAAGTCACAGTTCAGGTGCCTGGACACATCTGGTGGAGCCTTGCAGTACTCACCAACTACATGTACCCAAATTGTCATGGTATGTGCTATGCTACATAATATGATCCTGTGAAAACAGCTGCAGCAGGACCAGCATAGGCCTGGACCAAACAGCCACCCACCGTTGCCAAGGCCATCACACTCAGAGCTTGACTCAGAGGAGGAACAACCTGAGCCTTCCCCAGTAGGCAGAAGGAGGTGTGCCCAGTATGCTTTAGCCTTGGCAAAGAGGCAACGCATAGCACATACACTGGCTCAGTAGGAACTCTGGAAATGCTACCCCTCTCTGACTTGCACATAAAGTAAAAGGGATGCCTAAGTTGACGCTACCTGCTTCCAAACATGTGCAGGGAGTGTAGTATGTGCATCTAACATAGGCAGCCCTGCAACACCACCTAAGGCATGAATGCCATGTGTTAAGCAATATAAAGCAGTGCGAAACAGCAATTACCACCATGTAGTATATGCAAACAAAATCGCACACACCAACTAGCACAACTGTGGTCAATGTTCAGTAATATTGGGCAACGTCCAGCAATGTTGGTGAATATTGAGCAATGTCGAACAAGCCTGGTCTAAGTAGGGCATAGCTAAACAAAAGCCAACATGCTCATATTTGCTTAAAAGGCCCTTAAGCAGTGTGGTCTGCTCAGTATGAAAATATAAAGCAGTGATGGGCCTCGAGCCCAGTATACTGTGCACTATAGCCAAAGTACTGAACCACTAAACCATTACAGTATCACAGTGTTCCACCTGTATGACGGAATGTTGATAAGTCTATGCAAAGTATTCCATGGAAACCCTGCAGACACAGCATAATCCTTGTTGAGTTATGACACAAAGGTGAGTCCTGCAGTGAGAACAGAACCTGACTTCCAACACACACAGTATAAATGTTAATATTGGTCATGTTTGCACACATCAGCAAATGTAGTGGACCTCAGATAGCAACATACTGAAGGGTCACACTGGGCATGCTCACACACTTGAATAAACGAGACAAATGTCAGGCAACAAAACATGTAATGTCAGAACTGTTCATGTTCACACACTTAGGCCATGTCTGAGTACAGCAGTGGGCCACGCATATCTGGCCGTTGCATGTGTTAACCCAGGAACCTGTCACTTTACAGCAATCCGCCTTTTGCACACAGTTATATGAAAACAGACACATCTATAATATAGTGGAATCCTGTCATAATCAAATATGTTCTGCAGATACTGAAGTTCTTCATGGAAACTGGTAAAGCAAAGATGATAAAGACCTGCAAACAGTATCAGCAATAAACATTGTGCATCTTGAACATTAGCATAGGTTCAGAGGTCGATACTAAGCTATCTGCCCTAGGGCATGTACAAGCCTAGCCATAGTGTGTTTGGCATTCGCAACTCTGTCAGATTACTACACTGTGTGTGTGTGAATAGTAGGTCACACAAGATAGCCCATGTACATTTATGCTAGTGTGCCTCTGTCTAGCAGGGGCACAGAAGATATATCAGGGGTAAATATACAATCACACATACAGTCATCAAGATGTCTCCAGTAGGTGGGCAGTGGGTGGCTCTGCCTATGTGAAACTGGGATTACGTTCTTTAGTGAGTGGAGTCTTTGGGATAAGAATCTGTCCCTCCACAATGTCCTATTAACATCTGTGCTGAGGTATATGTCCCTGCAGTGTGTAGCTCCAAGGGAGTTGGATATCCTGAGGAGGAGCATGTCCATTAATTCTGGTTTGGGTATAGCTGTAAACAACAGACACACATCATATCTGAGTAGGTGGTAAGCGACTGAGTAGGGCTGGAGTTACTGTATTCGAACTATGCAGGGCATCTGTGTGAGTCCCTAGATCTGCTTGGTGAGGACCGTCCATGGCCAGTACAGTTGCTGCAGGTGTCAGGTAAGGTACATTCCAAATGTGGCATTGTAACCAAGCATGGATGTGATGAGTATAGGGGCACAATGACCTCACTCGATCTAGATGTGAAACCATATGGGATAAGGTGGCACACATAGAAGGTGTGTCCAACCACTTTGGCAATGTGAATGTTAAAGGCAACAGTACGAAC
Organism: Protopterus annectens; assembly: GCF_019279795.1. Taxonomy (NCBI): domain Eukaryota; kingdom Metazoa; phylum Chordata; order Ceratodontiformes; family Protopteridae; genus Protopterus; species Protopterus annectens. The sequence goes on from NC_056735.1 coordinate 1,507,234,364, forward strand.
AAGTGATGTCCCCAAACCCCTAACATCTCCTACCATATGTAATGGAGTACTACCTATGTGGTAATGTGTGGGCATGTTGTTACTCCCAAAGGGGATGACTATGCAACTAATGGCATTTAGCTGTAGGCCATGGCTCAGGCACCAGTCATCCATCTCTGTGAGACCCTGATTGAGTATGCATGTGGCAGCTGGAGAGTTGATCATGGCACCCAGTTTGCATTCAAGTGCAAACATGTTCAGCCATATTCCCCCCTGTGATAGCCTGTACATAAGACAAATATATACTGAACAAGAGAGATCCCAGGACCAAGCTGTGTGGGATGCTATGTGTAACTGGTGTATAGTCAGACATGGCACCTGCAATCCTGACCATGTGAGTGCTATCCCTGATCTAGGTATCAATCCATTGTATAAGATATGTGTCCAAATTGATGCTGGTGAGCCTATGCATAATGTCCCAGTGGGTTATTGTGTTGAATGATTTTGCAAGGTTCAGGTAGGCTGTGTGGATAGCTGTCCCTATGTTGATGGATCTGTTAGCCATTTAAAGAATACCTACAGGTTCAGCAGACAAGATCTGCCCACAACAATGCTGAAATGAGTAGGACACAGTGTCTGTAGGTTCCCGATGTCTATGTGTAGGAGTCCTATGACAATATGCTCCATAGCTTTGCAGAACAGGCTACATAGGCTTATAGGGCAATGTTGTATGTGGTCCGTTGTGGCACCAACTCTGTGGAGCGGGACCAGTGTCGCAGTACGCCATTCCTTGGGTACATATCCTGTGGTAACTCCGATATTGAACAGTGATGTAATGTGAGGGTTGCATTTGTCATGATGCTCATGTATGATGCAGGGTGGGGCACCATCTGGTCACATTGATACTGTGATGTACGCTGTGGGGAGGGCAGCACTCACCTGTTACTGCATGATGTCAGGGAGGTTATACTCTGTTGGGATGGATAGCTGCTCCTTAGCGGGGATCAGTGGGAGACATCTGCACTGAACCTGTTTGCCAGGATGTAGGCAATGCCAGTGGATTCAGGGTAGGTTTAGTCAGTATGCAGTAACTCACAGCATATCAGTGAGTGTCCACCCAGGTTCCTGACATAACTGAAGAAGGACGTGTGATAGTCCTACGTGTCAGGTGCAATTGTCTGGTAGAAGTGGCCCTTAAAAAAGTCCATGAGTGATTGTAGCTGTCTGCTAGTACAGATCACAGATGCCTTCCCAGTCTGGGATTGTGCTCTATCATGTAGTAGCATCCTCCTGACATTGTACAGCTTATTAATGGCTGGGGTCTACCAGACAGGTCCCCTGCCATTGTAGTAGTGGGTATTGTTGTTATTTGGGATTGCACAATCCATGCAGTCCACTAGGTGTCCATACAATGTGTATGTAAAGGATGCAGCAATGTGAGCTATATATGCCACTGTCTCAGGATCTCTGAAGGATACCACCTTGCTTCGGTAAAGTGAGATGTTAGCTCATGAGAAGTTCACCAAGATTACTCAGGATGGGTGTGTGGAGGGTATATGTATGTCCTGTGAGATACATGTATGTTCTTACCTTACCAATGAGGGGTATATCGCTGGTGTGGAACATAGAGTCCCCATGTTGGTGATGAGCAGGTCCAATATGTATTCTCCCTTGAGGCTGTGCTGACTGGTTGTGCCAAAGCATATGAGTCCACAAATTGTAGTGACTGTTAGGTGAGCTTGTCGGGGCTTGAGTAGTATCCCCAGTCAATATGTGTGTATATGAAGTCACACAATATAATGGTGTCTGTGGAGACCTTCATATTCTCCATAGTTCCCACAAAAGCCGAGTGTGGTTCCTGAGTTTGGGAGTGTGTTCTGTAGCAGGCAACAAACTGAAAGGCAGTATTGCACAATAGTAGTTGTATATGTATGGTCTGTGATGCTTTGTGCAATGCTACTAACCTGGAGGTGTGTATATCTGTGATGTATATGGATACTCCCCCTAGTTGTGATGTCTGTTCCAAGTCTTGTTGTCAGACAGAATGGTATGAAACATAACCTGGTAGTGCTGGTGTGTATAAGCGAGCCTGAACCAGGTGTCTGTCAGTGCACAGATATTCCTCTCCTCCATACTGAGGAGAGTCCTGAGTGGCCACAATATGAGGTTAACACAACTGTTTTTGAGCAGCATAACCTTTAGTTTCATTTAACCTGTAATGTCTATGGAAGTGGGTTTGTCTTCTGAGCCCTGCTTAAAAAAGGCACTCTGGTGGTAGCAAGAGCCTTAGCTGGCATACCAAAGTCCAAGGGTGACAGGTGCAAGCTGTCCCTAGTGAAGCTACGTAGCATGTTGAGGATGTCACCATATGGTGACAGACACTGTATCCCCTATGAATGAAACAAATTTGTTAGCCAACTATTAAATGTGATATGTGTGTCCGTATACTGTGACATCATAACTGGTGGGTGTAAGATGCTAGACAAGGTCAGGGTCATACTGGCCTGGGCTACATGATTAGAGTGTACCTCCATGTATCATGTCATGTGGTCCAGGGAGTAATCTGAGGTTACACACACCAGTATGGACAATGATGGTGCCAGTCTTGTACTTGCTTTGGAGTGACCTGACTGCCTGTGTTATGCGGCAGATCCTGGCAACCAACAGACAGCCCAAAGTGACTATTCCCTTGTCAGGGCTGGTGAGTGGTACGTCAGTGTGTCTGAACATAAGTGTCACCTATTACAAGTGTATTAGGTGTGTTGTTTAGCCCGAAGGGCAGTGACTGTGTGGCACACTGACATTGTGGACTTAGTGTTATGTGGGTATTGTAGTGGGGTAGCAGGTGTGTGTGTGTGTCTGCTTTGGAGGTCTCTGCTGCTTAGGTAGAGTACATTTACAGCATTTGAGTGTGTCAATGCGTGCTAATGTGGTTTGAGTGCTGTTGCTAGAGGATATGTGAGACTGATATGTCGTGTGTGTGGTTACCTTCACCACCTGATAGACTGTGCCAGTCATGGGTCGAGAGAGTTCAGCTCCCTGTACGTCTATATAAGTGCATCTCACACATATATCTGAGTTTGTCAGGAGGAGGAGATGGCTGTCTGTGTACATGAGGCAGATGTGACATTGTGTCAATATCACAATATCCACCAGCTGGACTGAGGAGTACACACAAAACCGACCCCTGGACATGCCAGGATATTATCATGACATACTCTTTTGCCTGATCACAAAGGATCAGTAGGGTGTTAAGCGTGTAAAAGAGTATAACGGATTAGTGCTCATGTTCGTTAGTGTTTTGTAAAGAGGAGCTGAGAAGGAGTCCAGACTGAATCATGACACCTCCTTCAGCTATGTCATAAATATCAATGTACACACACATATGTCCTGAGTCAGGGCGAACTGTACCTGAGTGTCAGTGCTGACATCATGACAGACAGGCCCATATGTACATACCCATCCCCCACTGACAATAGTCCACATCATCATACCAGGAGATATCACATGTACAATGGATGAGCAGCTACCCCCACTGCCAAAAGCATGGCAGCAGGTGGAATACATTGATTCCCAATATGTGTCATACACAAACTACAGAACAAGCAGATCATGCACCTGAACAGTCAGCTGAGCCACACCCCCTACACAGGATGTGGAACTGTTGACTGTGTCACAGCTACACATGGCACTCCCCACAAGTGTTGGTGCACAACACACCACGGAAAGTCAAGTCCAGTACGCCTATGAGGTCTGATCTGCAAGGTCATGGAGTCCATCATGGTTGCAGTCATAAACAGAGCTATTGGAAGCTGACACACACACAACCCTACCAACTGTGGTATGTTCATGTGCGGATCATGGTACCCAAACATGCTAGACTGTTTGCAAGGCAGCCACCCATAACATACATCAATGAACACATCTACACATGTGTCACATAGACTTTGAATAGCCATTTATCAACTTCCCAGACACATGTAGTATCCACAAAACCAAGAAGCTGTGCATAAATATGTGTTGACATATGACATACTCGTGCCAGTGTACAAGAACAAAGGGGACATCCACAACTGTGGACAGTACAGAGGCATCAAACTCCTACCACATTGCATGAACGTTCTGGAGAGGGTGATTGATAAATGGATACACAGAATAGTAGAATGTAAGATGGGAGGTGAACAGTTCAGCTTCAGATCAGGATGCAGCACAATTGACCCGATGTTTGCATTGAGACAGATACTTGAGAAGAAACTAGAGAAGAGGAGAGAGTCAAACTGGGCTTTCCTAGACTTGGAGAAAGCATATGGCAAGGTCCCAAGAAAGCTGATCAGGGCAGTACTGCGGTGGTTTGAAGTCCCAGAAACATTGGTAGAATTAGTACATGCTATTTACAAGGACCCAGTGACTCAAGTACGAACAGTGTTTGGCCTCACGGAGAGGTTCCCAGTGGGAGTGGGTGTACACCAGGGTTCAGCTCTGAGCCCACTGCTGTTCATACTGGTAATGGACTACATCAGCAAACAGGTTGGAGGGGTCAGAGCAACAAATCTGCTGTATGCAGACGATGTGGCAGTACAGGCAGACTCTGATCTAGAACTTCAGCAAAGGATAGGAGAATAGAATGCAAATCTGAAGGCACATGGGATGAAACTAAGCACAGATAAGACAGTGGTAATGGCAGCAGATTGGGGAAATCAGAAGAGGCTGAGAATAGAGATAGATGGGAAGATAGTGGAACAGGTAAACAGCTTCAAGTATCTGGGAGGGGTGGTTGAGGAGAAGGGTAGTCTGAATGAAGAGGTCAAAGCTAGAATTAGAGGGGCTGCAGCCAACTGGCATAGAGTATCAGGTGTAGTATATGACAGAAGAATGCCAAAGAAGCTGAAATGTAAGGTGTACAAGACAGTGGTGCAACCAGTACTACTGTATGGTACAGAAACCTCGGCAGTAAAGGCAGAACAGTTGAAGAAGCTAGATTTGATGGAAATGAAGTGCCTGAGAAAGGTGGTAGGATGCACACTGCGGGACAGGTGAAGAAATGAGGACATAAGAGCAGAAGCCAAAGTAGCTCCAATTGCACAAAAGATCAAAGAGAACAGATTACGATGGTATGGGCACATGTGTAGAAAAGCAGAAGACAATCTGGTGAGGGAGATTTGGGACAGACAGGAAAAAGGTAAGAGGAAGCGAGGGCATCCAGCAAAGAGGTGGATGGATTGTGTCAAAGAAGATCTGCGACAGTCAGGCATGAGTGTTGAAGAAGGCAGAAGAGTGGCACTGAATCGAGAGAGTTGGCGATAGTTAATACGATACCCAGACCCCATATAAATGGGAAAAAGGGGGCTGATGATGATGATATGACGGAATGTCAATGTGTCCACAGATAGATCACACAAGGTAAGGATACTGAGGTCATGTTCAAGCTGTTGACACCTGCTGACCCACATGGACCATTCCTGGAATGGCATAAAACAAAGTGTACACACATCACCATGTCCAGTCTGATGATGTCACCATCCTATAAATACAGCAGGAGAAGGAAAACCAGCCAGTAAAGCAAATAGTGCGCCGTGTTAATGCGTGTCTTTCCAGTATCATAACATAGGTAGGGGTTTGAAACCTGCAAAGTGTGTGTGGGGGTGTGTGTGTACGTGTGGAGTTTTCTTTGAGAGGTGTTCCCTTTTTGGAGACTGGGAAAACTCAGTAAAGGAGGTACATTCCTCTTTGGAAAGTCTGATGATGTCACCATCCTACAAATACTGCAGGAGAAGGGAAGCCAGTAGGTAAAGCAAATAGCGCTCTGTGTTAGTGCGTCTCTCCCTGGTGTCATAACATAACTAGGTAGAGGTTTGAATCCTGCAAACAGTGAGTGTGTGGAATTGTCTTTGAAAGGAGTGCCCTTTTTGGAGACTTTGAAAACATACCAAAAGAGGTACATTCCTCTTTGGAAAGTCTGATGATGTCACCATCCTACAAATACTGCAGGAGTAGGGAAACTAGCCAGTAAAGCAAATAGTGCACTGTGTTAGTGCGTCTCTCTCTCTCTCTCTCTCTAGTATCATAACATAGTTAGATAGGGGTTTGAATCTTGTAAACAGTGTGTGTGCAATTGTCTTTGAAAGGGGTTCCCTTTTTGAAGACTGTGAAAACACACTAAAAAGAGTTACATTCCTCTTTGGAAAGTTTGATGATGTCACCATCCTACAAATACAGCAGTTGAAGGAAAACCAACCAGTAAAGCAACTACCGTGCCATGTTAATGTGTCACTCTCTAGTATCATGACAATGTTAGGTAGGGGTTTGAATCCTGCAAACAGTGAGCGTGTGGCGTGGTTGTGTGTATGTGTGCAATTATCTTTGAAAGGAATGTCCTTTTTGGAGACTGAAAACACACTAAAAGAGATACATTCCTCTTTGGAAAGTCTGATGATGTCACCATCCTACAAATACTGCAGGAGAAGGGATACCAGCCAGTAAAGCAAATAGTGCGCAGTGTTAGTGCGTCTCTCTCTCTAGTATCATAACATATTTAGATAGGGGTTTGAATCTTGTAAACAGTGTGTGTGTGCAATTGTCTTTGAAAGGGGTTTGCTTTTTGGAGACTGTGAAAACACACTGAAAGAGGTACATTCCTCTTTGGAAAGTCTGATGATGTCACCATCCTACAAATACTGCAGGAGAAAGGAAACCAGCCAGTAAAGCAAATAGTGGCAAATAGCACACCGTGTTAGTGCGTCTCTTTCTCTCTAGTATCATAATATAGTTAGGTAGGGGTTTGAATCCTGCAAATAGTGTGTGTGTGTGTGTGTGTGTGTGTGTGTGTACAGTTGTCTTTGAAAGGGGTGCCCTTTTTGGAGACTGTGAAAACACACTAAAAAGAGGTACATTCCTCTTTGGAAAGTCTGATGATGTCACCATCCTACAAATACTGCAGGAGAAAAGAAACCAGCCAGAGAAGCAAATAGTGTACAGTGTTAGTGCGTCTTTTAGTATCATAACATAGTTAGGTAGGGGTTTGGATCCTGCAAATGCTGATTGTGCGTGTGTCACTGTTGGTCTAAAGGATGTGGGTTTTGCTTTTACTATAGTATGACATAGTATGATGACAACAGTAAGTGCATTGCAGACATCAGGTATCTGTGTGGCAAATATATATGTGTACATGTCCCCTCAATCAGTACATAGGTGTGAAGCCTGCATACTACATGAATACATTTGTTTCCATTGACAAGTTGTGCCACTGCTACTCAGATCATAGGTCACATATGTATGTGTGTGATATGGCCGTCCACTGTCGTGTTCTGTGGCCAAGGTCATCTGTGGCACACACACCCATGACAGTTTCTTAAGAGTAGTGTGAGTGAGGGTATATGCCTGTGTATATGTCAGACATGGTCATACACAACAAAGTCTGCCAAGAATGGACAGTCTTTATAGGTGTACAACTGCCTTGTGGATATGCATTCAGGCCTCTAATATCTGTGATACACCTTGGGACTCCACAATATGCGGATACCAAGGGACACATGACATAACATGGGTCTGTATGTACACAATGGTACCCAACATACATGTTGAGGGCTACCACCAGTGTGGTACTGATGGGATAGTATGTATAGTACATGAGGATGACTATGCCATAGTCAACTTACTGCTATACAGCATGTATCACAAAACAGGTATCTGTATGTATGATACCCTTGTGTAGGATATGCGTCCCATCCAGGGAATGCATTGTAGGCCATTCCATGCATTCCCAGATTTGAATGGACACATCCCTAGTGTGTCTGCATGTACCTAAGGGGGCTATATGACACACAGGTGTGGTCACAGTAATGGGTGGTGGTCATCATCACTGGTTAGTGTTATAGTGTAGCACCGGAAGGATCCAATTGATACTGGGTTCCCTACTACTGTGTGTCATTTGTCAGGACATCATCCAATGATTGCTTATAATCATGCTGTTGAGGTTGTGTATACTACCAGACTGCAAATCATTGACTGATTTTAACGGTATCACCCGCAGCATAGTGTCAACCCATGTCATACACACGTCTACCCATGTTAGACATAACTGTAGTAGAATGCATACTGGCCATTGAAAGATGCAATGGGATGCTAATAATGTGTACGACAGGGTATGCCACACGTCCCATGTGTCCACTATGCATGTACATCCAGACAGTGCGCACCCACCATTTTCACAGATGTACACTTGCTAATCTGTACTGCACACATCACGCACGTACTGTCCACTCGCTAACACATGCTGGCAACACATCACACATCATCTAAGTGGCACATGGGTGGATAATACATACTCAGACCTAACAGTGGTGTAAACAATGCTACAATGACAATCAGAGCTTTGATGCATAATGTCTGCTCAGATATACCTACATGGATGTAGTTAGACTTCCTTGTTGACAACGCGCTATTATTGCTACATTGCTATAGTGTCACCCTGTGCATCAGCAACATGTTAGCCTGTCCCTCCGTCGATAATGCAGATGACAGCATGCGGCACAGGTATCATTACATGCAGAGGGCATTTTGTTGTTTGCCAGAGCCTGACATTGACCCATCCAATTGACATGTCTGTGTATATGTGTGTGTGTGTGTGTGTGTGTGTGTGTGTGTGTGTGTGTGTGTGTGTGTGTGTGTGTGTGTGTGTGTGTGGGACAACAGTACAGCATGGGCCAATGTTGATGTAATGAGTGTGTGTATGTGTCAGCTCTAGTTGTTTGCTTAATGTGTGTGTGTCTGCATGCACACAGCTCCACCATGTGGCTGCCATATATGGTGGTTTGTGGGACAGTCAGAGACTGTACCTGCTTGGCTGTACAGATCACGGTCTCTGGCCATGGACACAGTACCTGTGCCTGGCATGGGTGCTATGGACGGTATCGGGTACCAACCCAGACTGGGTACTGTCATCAGAGGCAGAGGTATGACCACTGGACCCATGTCTCTGCTGGGACTGGCCGAGCCATGTGCACATGGTCTACTGGGATGGACAATGGACAGGCCAGCCCCAGCATTGATGGGGCTGGTACTGCCACAATGGGAGCGGCTGTGAGCTGTGGGCCATCTGTGACCACTGCCAGCTGTTGCTGTTACTGGCATGCATCCGCGTTGATGTCGCAACCGTCCCGCATGGTCCTGGCTTGAGGAAGACATGTTGTGGAGGGCATCTATTGTCTCCCCCCAATGTCTATCAATGACCTCCATGTATGTCCGGATGGCACGGGCAAGGTCATGGATGCTGTCATTGATAGCAGTGTTATGTGCCCTCGGTGCCCTACGTTCTTGCCTGGTGTACCGTTCCATACATGCCTGAGCCTGCATTACAGCCCAGAACATAGTGGTCATCGTAAAACCTGTGAGGGCACGCCTACCAGGGGCAATACATCCAGTGGTGCTCCCCCGAGTACCGCTGGACCTCCGCCTATGTGGTACCTTTCTGGGTCGACGGCTATGGCTGCTGTGAGGGGATGCACATGCCATGGGTACCACACTCTGATGAACACATGCACACATGAACACATGCACACATGCACACATGTACACATGAACACATGCACACAGGCACACAGGAACATATGCACACAGGAAAACAGGAACACAGAAACACATGCACACTCCTCACTACAGCAGATACACACACATAACAGAAATCCAAATTATACTCAATACTGGTTGAAGGTGGGTGACAGTATCACAAGGCAAACAGTCACGCACACATGTCAGCATGCAGAATAAGTGTTGATCAAGTCCATGCAGTGTGAGTGTAGACAGCCATAGTTAATGACAGTGTACATGGCTGTGGTGCATGTGTGTACATGTTCAGTGATTGCCTACACCCTGGAACACAATGTGTACAAGGACACGACATTTCTGTGCAAGTATTATAAACTCGGCAATGTCCTGTGCACCATCACACACAGGTATACATACCATGGCTGTGTGTGTTATCTGTGTGTCACATGGATTTCCATGTCTGATTGCAGTGTCTGTGTCTGTAGCAGATAATTGTGGACACAGGTGTAGCACATGCATGCCATGTACACACACGGGATGAGTGGTGCATGTATACGTGATGGGAGACCAATCCTGGACATGGCCATTGTAACAGTATGGGGTATAGTACTATTAGTCATCATCATCATGCATCATGTCGTCACTCAGGGCCACTAAAATGTGCTAGACCACGGCCTAGCATGCTGTACCTGAATCGCAGTGCTGTGGCTAAGTTCAAAATTACACAGCCACGTTGCACAAGGGTGGGTGAGGTGTCCAATATGGAGCATTGCTTAACATGACTGTTTTATGTGCTGGGGAGTGTTGCACAGCCCCATGCTAGGCCCCTACCCATCAGGTATGTTATGCGTGGATGACATGTGGGATACTGAAGTGTGACCTGGCAGCGAGTGTCCGGTTACACTATGTGTAGCATGTTGAGGTGTACTGTGTATGACAAACGTGTTATGTTGTGTACATGTGAGTCAACTATGCCTATCAAATGTGCAGTACAGTGTTGTCACATTTGTGTCTGATGCTCTGTGCATTGCATGTGATTTGAGGCAGCTACTGATATTACTGAGATGTTTCACTTCTCATAGCAAGCATGCACAGCATGCATTATGCGTAGGTGTGTTATGTGTACATGGCCTACACCTCACCTATGACATGCACAGTTCAATACCAAGTTTAAAGTGTTAACACACTCACCAGCATGTAATGTCTGCCCTGCTGTTACACCAGAGGGACCTGCAAGAATATGACACAGTTTGTCAGTGGCCACAACTGTGGCATTGCTACTGTGAGTGTGCTAAACTACAGTAGAAAACAGGCATAGGTGTACAGATACTATTCAAATTATCAGTATTGCACACAATAGGCAGCACAACTGCTAAACACAGTACACATCTCACACATGCATAATCTAACAATACAGGTAACAGTAGTCTACAGCTAGGGCATGTTACCTGTATGCTCCATGTCACTATGCTGGGTGTCTCCAGCCTCCATGATGACACATGTGTGATGTTGTTGTTGCTGTAGGCTAGGAGCCACCATACTTAGTAGCAGTTCATCCACTCTGGTGAAGGGGGGAATGTATGGCCACCCCACCACCTGTGGCAAGCTATCTATGGACATCAGACTCATGCCACCGGACATGTCTAATTAAATCAATGCAGTGATGGCATATCTGCTCATATGTCCGGTTATGCATGCCTATGTCATTTACTCGACGAACAAGTTCTTGCCACAGTGCAGTACGCTCCTGCTGGTGCTGGCTGGCCCTTGAAAACAGCAGGATATTGTGCTGAACCAGGCTGTGGTGGATTTCCTGTTTCTCTGCAGCTGTGTAGCAGGGGTTCCTGTGATGAGCCATAAGCCTTGAAGACAAGTAAACGATATGTGTGAGCAAGTCATGTGGCACACTTAACATTATACAGTACAGATATCAGTTAACTGCCATATATAGCACCTGCTCGTCTGTCAGAGGATACACACACATTCAATACCACATAACAGTGCTCAGCCTACAACTGGCTGACAGTGCCTGCCACACTCCATATGACACACCAGTATACACCAGTACTCGGCTCACTGTTTGGGATCCAATGCACAGCCTTGCCAAAGGGGGGGGGCTACATATCAAGCTAATGCATGCAGAAATATGTCATCCATTGCAATGAATGTGAAGTACAGTTACAGTATAACCAGTAACCCACCCTAGTCGTTTATGCCATACCTCTACCTAACATATGTGCACAGTTGTAAATATAGCTGGCATACTGCTGTAACAGAGTATACATGTTGCTAGGTACACACGCAAACCCTGCATCACACATGTGATTGCAGACATGGTACAGGCATCATTACACAGACATCAGACATTCATACAACACACAAATGTATGCTAACACAGATGAGCATTTGCTATGTACCTTACAGTACTGTGTGCTCCTACTTACAGATACCTATGCCTGAGGAATGTAATCTGTGCAGACTGCAGGAAACACACAAGACAGTGTTACCAGGGAATGTGAACATACACCATACTGTGCCGTTTAGGCCTATAGCTTCAGGTGGTACAACAGTTCAAATGTCGGCTGGATTCACCAGCAGTATCACTTACTGAGCATACATGTATTGCTTCAGCCTATGATGGGACACCACAGTCGTACACAAGGAACTACGTCACAACATATACCATCCTACTATGTCTGCATCCCAATAACTGACACGTCTTTCTCTGGCCTCACACTTATGACAAAAACGACCATGACAGAAACAACCTCACACCTAGCTATCACACCGTCACAGACCTTGCACGCATTCACTGTCACACTCATTCCACCTCACATAGCAGGTATTGCACTGTGTACATGTCTGTGTGCATTGTGTCATAAGTAGGTAATATGCTATAGTCCATGGAGCCTACAGCAGCCTAGCCAAATGCTACCCTGGCCTGTGACACACATGTAATTAGATTTCACTTCCTCCTGTCAACCGGATACACAGAGGTGATTCCCAGGGCATGTTACCTATCCCCCAGACAATCATCAGGGGTATGTCTGACATCTGCTACTGAGGAGCCTTGTTTGTTCATGCTGGGTGGTTTACTCCAGGGTATGGCATATTTGCCAGTAGGAGTCTATCCTTCCAGCATGTGCTGTTTAGAGAGGTTGCGGGGACTGGGGACCTAGGCCGTGTAGCCCAGTGGGATTGTGAGGTGTTGACATGGTGGTTGTCTGACTGCTATGGGTGTGGCATACCTCTGTATGTTTGGCAGAGGTAACCTCTGGGTGGCCAGTATACAACGCACTGTAGCTGTGGTTATGTGAGTCAGTCTGCATAGGGTATGTGTTTCAGGGCAGTATTACCGTTTGTGAGGTATGTCTGTGGCCTTTCTACTTGCTGTAGTTGTCATGTGAGGTACATACCACAAGGGGGCATTGTGATGAGTACAGGGGAACACTGACCTATATTTCCATGCATGACACATCGCTTGTGATTACACGTACCACATACACAGATTACAAGACTAGTGTGGCACTGTGAATATCAAAGGGGAGGCTACTGTCCACCTGTGTCCCATGTTCCCTTCTGACATCTTCAGTGTCAGGCAACCACCTATTTGGTAGTTAGTGGGTAAAGTGTTTTGGAATGGGGTATCACCAGGCACATGTTGCAATACGTCTGACCCTGTGTCTCCCTCTCTCACTATATATATATATATATATATATATATATATATATATATATATATATATATATATATATAAATATTTAAATACATATATTTTTATATATCACTCTATATATACATATCTGTATATATATATCTATATACATATATGTGTATATATCTATATATATATATATATATATATATATATATATATATATATATATAAAAATATACATATCTATATATAGCCATAGATATCCATATATATATCTATATATCTATATATCTCTATATATATCTATATATGTATATATCTATATATCTATATATATTTATATATATATATATATATATATATATATATCTATATATCTACATATCTATATATCTATATATATATATATCTATATATGTATATATCTATATATATGCACATATATATATATATATATATATATATATATATATATATATATATGTATATATATATATATGTGTGTGTATATACACATAATATATATATATATATATATATATATATATATATATATATATATATATATATATACATACACACACACACACACACACACACACACACACACACACACACACACACACACACACATACTTGTAAACAGCCGCTGCTGTACATATACATGCACATATATGCAGATATATTGCCCACCTTTCATGGTGGGAATATCAGTTAGGGAACAGTTGTGAGGCATACAATTATGTAATAATATTGCACAGTGTTGTGCAGAATGCATTTCGCTGTCCTCAGGCCGTATAGCTGTAGCAGACCTCACTGGCTATAACTCAGTCCCACAGCATTTAACTACCACATGACATATACCTGCACTGCTTGCTGTTTTCAATGCCACACACTACAACCTACATAGATATGTGCACATAGCAACCTTCAAATACATATATATGTCCAGCCTTCACTAACAGTTGCAGTATGTCCCTTGCCCTATACACATCTGCATATACATATAGATACGGACTGCTACCACATAAGGAGTGCTCACAGAATGTTGAGTACCCTTCAGACACATCATTCAGATGCCAGCAAATACATCTGTGTTACATACCTTACCTTTGTATTTCTCACCTCAGTCTGTTGTACCTGTTGATGTTTTTTTTTTTTTGTATTTGTTTAGGTTGGTGTTTTCCACCGCCTCTGTTTGTTTTATTTGTTGGTTTGGTTGGTTGGTGTCTCCAACCACCTCTGTTTTTTTTTTTTTTATTTGGGTTGGTCTCTCCAACTGTTTGTCTGTCTGTCTCTGTCTTTCTCTCTCTCTCGCTCACTCTGTCTCTCTTCAGTTGCTGCAATGATATTACTGCATGTGTGGACAGCAAGTACAGGCTGCTTTTGTAGGTATCTGCACATGTGCATGTGATGGCCTCTGCACCAATTGGTGCCCACCATTTAGTAATTGCATGCAGAATGCTGTGTGGTAATTGCAGTTCTCACTGTGATTTCAGGACACTACTATAAAATGATAGGTTAGGTAGGTGTAGGCCTTTCAGTTTTGCAAGGTGGGGACCATGCTTGTTTGCTGTGGACACTGTTGTGTCAGTCAGAAAGTTGGTATATATCTCATATCTGAAGCTGGGTTGTAACCAGTGAAATGCATGTTGTACTGAAACCTGACTGTTGCTTCTTCAAGTACACTCTTCTCAGTGTTTAAGTTTACTCACACCTCCTAATGCTAACACTGGATACATGGGAGTATGTACTTTCTTTTGGGATTAGGGAATTAACTGGTATACAACAGTAGTTATTGCAATGTATTCCTATGGCTTACCTAATTTCCCTTTACATTCAGTCCTTGTAATGCATGTTATATTTCTTTATTGCAATGTATTCCTATGGCTTTTCTATTTTCCCTTTACATTCAGTCCTTGTAATGCATGTCATATTTCTTTATTGCAATGTATTCCTATGGCTTTCCTATTTTCCCGTTACATGCACTCCTTGTAATGCATGTTATATTTCTTTCAGCACCAAGTTGTTGTGTATCTACTGTGGCTTAGTGGTACATCATGCAGACTGGTGCGTCCAAGGTGTGGGGTTTGAGACTGACAAGGGCATTTTATTTTGCTGCTGAGCAATATAAGGGCCTTGTCATACAGAGTGACAAAGGCACTTTTAAGCAGTTGTAAGCAAGTTGGCATGGGTTTGCATGACGCTTAGCGATGCTAAGCAACGCTTAGCTTAGCTTATTGTATTTTAGCAATACTAAGCTAAGCTTAGCTTAGCTTATTTTATGTTAGCAATAGTAAGCTAAGCTTGGCTGAGCTTATCATATCTTAGCAATGCTAAGCTAGGTGCACACATGCGCACACTGGTGCAAACCCGCTGACTACTGTTTACAAGTGCTCACTCCCGCTAACCTCCGCGCTCATGTCTTTGACAAAAAAGTAAATGGGGAGATAGGACTGTGGTGATGAAGGGTGCTCAAAGAGGGAAAGACAGTAGCGAAACTAGCTTGGGATGTACACGATGGGTGTGGAGAAGGTCCATAGCTGCCCATTTCTTTACCAGCAACAGCTGTGCATATGCAATACATTAGGTGGGATATTTGAAACCTTCCACCCCTGAGAGAGTGGTGAGGACATCTAAGTATGTTGTACTACCAATTACGAATATCAGGCACATGCACTGTTTGTGAACAGCTATTCTGTCATTAGTACGTTAATCACATCTAACATTTTGTGGTTTGTGTTGGCATTGCACAGTCTGCTCAGGATGACTGGACATATTTCTGTACTGTGTATGCCTACCTACACCCTTGGTTGTGCCTGACTACATGGGTATATAGTATCTTTGGGTAGTGGTGCAGAACTGCAGTGTGCATTATTTATTATTGTGTGATGTTTATCTTGCTGAACATGCAGAGTTGCTGTGTACCTGTAAGTCTATGAAGGCTTGTAGTCTGTCTGAGTAGCTACCACCTGTGGACATATCCAGATGATAGACAGAGGTCAGCCTAGTATTCTTTGACTGTGCACCACAGCAGTCTTTTCAGCACCTGAACAATGGCATTGTCACAGGTGGTTGCTAGCAGTACATGGCTACATCTTTTGCTATTTCTGTGTTGTACTTCTACATAAGGGCATGCTTGTGGGATTCATTCTACAGCTATTTGCAGAGTGTGTAACAACAGACAAGCTGATATGCCTGTGTGTTTCTGACTCTTCCAGGCCTCAGATACTCTCAAGTATATATTTGAACAGCCTCAGGGGAAGGTACATATAACTGGGATACACCTGTTATATAGTTCTGACATTTTTCAGTTCAGACTTTTGGTGATTCAGACCATTTCTATTACTACGCCTTTTATAATGTGCAAGTGGTGTCTATTCTCACCTATTGACATTTGTTATTAAGTGAGATTCAACACCTTTCTGCCTACTGTTAGTACATTTCACAGGGAGTCAGAGGGGCACAGCTAACTTTTGTTTACTAATCAGGGTCATCACTGTAGAGCAGTCACTGTTGGGAGGTCTGGCCTGTGACCTATGCTAATATGCCAGTGTGTATCCTGCTCTGATACTGTGTGGGGTTTGTAAGCTGCTACTGTAACCTTATTCCCTACTAGCATGGCTGATTCTCTTTTCACAGTCATGTCATGCAATTCAACAACACCTGCTGGTTAAGGCCCACAGAACAAAATTTATTTTATGCCATTCCTATTTTCCCTTTACATTCACTCATGGTAATGCATGATAAATTGCTTTCAGTACTACACTATTGTATATCTGCTGTGGTTTAGTGGTACTTCATGCAGACTGGTGAGTCCAAGGTCCTGGGTTCGAGACTAACAAGCGTATTTTTATTTTGCTGCTGAGCAATACAAGGGCCTTGTCATACAGAGTGACTAAGACACTTTTAAGCAGTGGTAAGCGGGTTGGCATGGGTTTGCGCAACGCTTAGCAATGGGTCGCACTCCCGCTAACAACTGCTTAAAAGTGCTTATTCCCGCTAACCCCCATGCTAATTTCTTTTAAAGAAAAGAAAATGGGGAGATAGGAAAGTGGTGAAAAAAGGGGGCACAGAGGGGGACAGACAGCAGGAAAACAAGCTCAGGATGTTCAGGAAGGGTGTAGGGAAGGCCCATAGCTGCCCATTTCTTTAACAGCAACAGCTGTGCATATGTTGAAAATTTGGAGTGAGTTTTGAGACCTTTCACCCCTGAGAGAGGGGTGAGGACAACACAGTTTGTTGCACTGCCAGTTATAATTATCGGTGTACATGTCCTATGGACATGTGTGCAAAATGGAAAGCTATGTATGGGGCATAATTTTTTTTCGGGTACAGATTGCCCTTTTTTTTGTTTTGTTTTTTTTTTTTCAGGTGAGAGTGGTAAGTGAGGTAGGGGAAATAGGTATATTTGGGGAGGTAGGTTGGAGAGGTAAACAGACAAGACAAACAAGATGCATACAGGGGCAGAATTTGACACATGGGGAGGGTGAACACAATTGATGGGGAAGGTTGTTTGGAAATCGCAAGCCCATGAGCCCACAGATGGTAACAGTGGAACTGAGATCCCCACCCATGGGCAGACACCACTGCACCTTCAAAGTCCCGGGGGTGGCTGTGCTGGGGGCTGAGGAGAGCGGTCAGGCTCACCCCTGAGATGCACCACTCATGCCTCAAGCAGGCATAGGGGATCAGCGACTGAACGCTGGATCTCCCTACGCACTACAGTCTGGACCCTTCGAAGGGTGATGGGTGGCCCTTCTTTGCCCATGCTTGCACAGGGGGGACGAGCCCCATCCCCTGCAGCGCTTCCACCCAAAGGTGGCACAGGACCAATGGAGGAAGGGAGTCCGGGCTGGGCACCAGAGCCACTGGTGCTAGGTGCACTCGACAACTGAGGAGGGACAGGTGGGTCTGCTGGGACCGGCCTTCCCATACATTCTGTGATTCAGTGTGTTTCATTACAACATAAACAACAGCATTCCAGATTAGTTGTAACAGCATGCAGTAATGTTCCCATTAATCCAACACACCACAGTTCCAACAGTTGAACAGCAAACATAACACATGCATATAATGAACAACAGTGGTTATTCCAACCACATGCAGGGATGATTGGTAGCAACAGGCCACCATGAAGGTGGTGTTTGAACAGGGCACATGCATCAACATGAGTGCAAATATTTATGGAACAATAGGACATATATCCCAACAAATATTTAAGATTACACATATCCATTGAGGTGCAGAATTACATGGTTTATGCACAAACAGTAGGGTGTAGAAAAAAACCTCCATTAACATCTTATAAACACTTTTACTCTACACTACATTCCTAGTGACTGCAGGTGTATATTCCCTACATGTATTATTACACTTGCCACCATGCATTAGGTTGTGTAATGGGTTTGGCTAGTTCAATCTATACTTGACTTATATCTCACATACTAACTGTCCAGGATGCAGATGTTACTGCTACATATTTCATTGTTGCATTTATATTTCTTTATCTACATATCTGGATGTTTTCACATGACATTTTCACTTCTAATTGTACAGAACCCTGCATTTATTGAAGCACACTTAAATTTCTGGGGAACATATTCGCATGCTACTCGTGTGCCAGATTTACTTAAGCATGCCAGCCAGTAACTGACTGTTGAGGACTGTATATTTACTTCACAGCTACTATCACTTCCATCACCCACATTAGATGGGACTGCAGAACTCTGGGTTGCCAGCACTTTTTAACACATTACTATTTGTATAATGCAAGGGTACAACAACATTTCATACTAACTGAAACAGACACACTCTGGGTTTTAGACCTTTATTAATGACATTACACACTTTTCCACAGGCTCACTCCTTTATTTGTTTTACGGTATATATGGCAGATATGTTCACGACATATTATATCTTTATTAATAGGTTAGCACACTCTTTTTTTCAGGCTACTCACATATTATTTTATATGACAGTGCCTGCAGAGATATTATTCTAGACATTTGTTACCTTTCTAAATGGGTTACTACACTCTTTTTCTGCCTCTCTAACGTTTTTATCTGACAGTACATGCAGAGGTCTTATTCAGTCCATTTTATGGCTGTATTATTGGACTACAACACTTTCTTTCATGCTCTCTCCCATATTTTATATAACAATACATGCAGAATAATCAC
The DNA here is from genome assembly GCF_019279795.1 of Protopterus annectens. Lineage (NCBI taxonomy): Eukaryota > Metazoa > Chordata > Ceratodontiformes > Protopteridae > Protopterus > Protopterus annectens. The sequence goes on from NC_056735.1 coordinate 1,507,253,727, forward strand.
TAACCTGCCTGGTGGCACAGCCTTAGCAGCCTATCAGCATAGGCTTGCTGATTCGTAACACGGTCACCTGCAGCTGTAAAGTAAATGAAGGGATATTGAGACATTCCTATCCATTATACATACTCCATTTTAAATCCTTACATGCTGCATTCCATGGCTACATACTCAGTTGTGGGGCATCCTGCATCCCACGGGCCTCCTGTATGCACTGGTTCAGGCAGTCCTCCTTTCGTCTCTTCAGGTCCGCATGGTCACCAGTCCAGGGAATGCCTGCGGCACTGGTGAGGTCATGAGCTAACTGGTTCCAAGCCTCTGCCTTGTACTCCATCCCTTGGAACTGGACCTGCAGGAGTCTTGCCTCGTGATGGTGGACTAGGAGCCAAACCATGTATTTGGACTCCTCTGTGCCCTATCTCTGTGCTCGGAAGTGCACTCCCTCTCCAACACCAGACATTCTGACTGCAGATGTGAGCTACAATCAGTTATGGCGTGTATTCTCGCCTGTGGGGCTTAAATATGCCACATTTCCCATACTTTTTTGTAATTGGCCATTTTGTAAAATTCTCAGCTGACTGCAGACCTGCTTAGTAATGGTTAAACTACCATTCCTAAGTTTATGTATGTTAATAGTGGCTGTTTCCCCTATGTTGTCATGGCTTAGTAGTTCTGTACTTTGTTTATAATGCAAAGGGTCCTGGGTTCAAACCTTGTTATTCTTTTATTTTAATACTGTCTAGACAGGCTAGGGGGTGTAGCTGCGTTTAAGCAACTTAGCTCTACATTTCTCCCCTGTGCCCTATGGTGCCCTGGTTTGCGTGGCATGCATGTCCGCACAAATATATTGCGCTGGGTAAAGCATTTTTAAATGTTGGGCAACTCTATTGCACTGGGTAAAGCGCTATTATACTATGGGCAACTCTGTTTAGCTGGGTGAAGTGCTATTAAACTATGGGCAACTCTGTTTAGCTGGATAAAACGTTATTAAACTATGGGCACCTCTGTTTAGATGGGTATAGCGCTATTAAACTATGGGCTCCTGTGTTTAGCTGTGTAAAACATTGCTTAATGGCAGGCTATTATATATCTGGGTCTTTTAAAAATATATATTTTGTTCGCTGATACATTGGCCATGTCACTGCTTTTAATAAAATTGTAATCATATTTGTCTGGTATTATTTCAAATACTGATTTAAAACATAAGTAAGAAGGGGAGTGGTGGGACTCAAACCATGAATGCCTTCTTTTTGTGCATACGCTCTACAATTACACTAGTGCTATTTGGATTAATTTGCATAAGTAGATCTTATATGCTCTTCAATGTCACAATTGCTAACTGTGGTTAAGCAATGGGCACACCCACGCAAACAAGGGCAAATACAGGCAGCTATATTGTGGATTTAAAAAAAAATTGTAATTTTTTCTGTTTTATAACTCTGATGGGGGTTTACAGTGTCAGGGAGTGTGGTGTTGGGTGCAAGTACATTTGAGCGGATTCGCTCTTGTCTGTTGACATTATGCTTTTTAAAACCTTGCAGGGGCGTGGACTTTTAGACTGCTCGGCAGTCGGACATGCCCCCTGCTTGCCTACTCAGTCAGTGTAAAAGTTACGGATAAGTCAGTGTGCCCTCATGAATATTCATGGCACGCTGACGTCATACCATTCAACTGCAGCCTCCAAGTAAGACATATTAAGTCTTACATGGAGGTTTTGTGAATCCGGCCCAATATCTTTGAAAAAAGATGCTGCCGAGTTAAAGGGAGAACTGACTAGGCTAATTGAACTGTTTTCTCAGCCTAGACAGAGAGACTCTGATTGCTTCGTGGTTTTGGAAGGCTCTAGAAGGGGCAATTCTATTTCCAATGAGAACACCATGGTTTCCGGTGTTCATTCATCACCTTGTCGCCTTAAGAAAGTCGGTGATGTCATCGCGGCGACACAAATACATCACGGAGAGACAGACTGGCATTCTCCTTGTAATACTGAACATGCTAACGGGGTGAGAGGTGTACCAAGTCTTCCTCACTCTAAACAAAGTCTAAAAAGCAATTGTGTGGTCCAGTTTGAAGGCGAAATTGAGCTCGCCTCAGATGAACATTTTAATTTGAATCCAGCACGTTCCAAGGATGTTATACCAACAGGTACTATGAATTCAAAATTGAATGGTACATCTAAAAACAGTATTTTACCTTGTGCCAAAGACAAATGTACTGGGGAAAAAGATTATCATAAACTTAACACTCAAACCTGTTCATCCTGCACTTGTAAGGAAGTTTTACTTCCAAAAGACAATGTTGGGCATTTTGGTAGTCTTGTCAAGAAACATTTTACCTTTTCTAATTCTAGTCTAGAAAACAGTAATGGTGCTTTTGTTAACAAGAATACTGGACATTATAGATACGGATCACTGAGAGACACGATTTATACCTTTGAAAAAAAGTTATTTAAATACAAAATGTGTCAGATGAAGATCTGTTACTTAAATGAATGTATTAAAAAATACTAGTCCCACAGGGTTTAAGGGTTTTTAAATTTCATTTTGGAATCTATTACGACAGAGACATTATCAAAACTTTTTCTGAAATGTTTGATAAGTGGGGTCTTGAGTTATTAGGCAAGACTGTGTTTTGTTATGAGACAATGGAAAAAAGGCTCTGTAGTGAAGTGAATGATTTGAATGAAAAAATTATTACTGACTTGCTATTTATACAATATGAAAACTTGTATTATAAAATTATTAATAGAGTGGATAAGAGATGTGACAACATATTTAACAAAAAAGTGTAAAAATTAGATAGAGATTATAGGCAGTATAAACAATGTAGAGTGTATCCTACAGACAAATTAATGTTTTATGAAGGTGAACATAGTCCCACCATCCACAGTACTACTGATGAGTTGGACAAGGTTCATTCTGACTTTAATTTTGACTTGGAATGTGAAAATTATAGGGAAGATGATGTTAATCACTTGGAAGATTTTCAAGATTTTCCCCTCCCAAGATGCTCAGAGAGAATAGCAAGCCACAAACAAGGGGCATACCAAAACTTCAGCAAGGCAACTCAGCCTTACAATGGTCATCCCAGGTGGTAGATTATATGGATGCCATAAAGTGTAAACATAACATTCAATACACCTTGGATGGATTTAACATATACAATTATACTGGGGTCACTATAACAAAATAATTTTTTCTTTATTTCCCAAAGGTTTTAAATTTGTTCCCACTAGAATACTGGATATAGCTACTGTGATAGTTGATTTACAGTTGTACCTTGGAAAACTGAACCTGAATATAATGTTTTCTGATAAAATTACTAGAACTAGCTCTAAAGAAGTCCCAAAAAAAGTAGTGTTTTCAACCCTCCCTTACACCCACTTGTTATTGCCTATGAAAAACTAGTAAAGGATGACATATACAAAGTGCAGGGAGAGAAGAAGAAAATATTTTCAAATTTAAATCTTGAAGAAAGAAATTTTATAAAAACTGTAAAGGACGATAAGGGAATACGTATAATGACACTTAATAAAGGTGGTGGAATTATTCTATATAACTCAGAGGATTACCCAAATACAATGCAAAATATTTTATTTAATGTGGAAAACTATTCTTTATGTTCTAAAAATGAAATTCATATTTCATACAATAGATTGGATAGTTATTTGTATGAATACCTTATGGATCAAAGGATATCTAAAAATTATTATGATTTTCTTTGGAACATCGTTTTTTTTTTTTTTTGGTATACCGAAAATACACAAGAATCTGGAAAAAACACCTTTTAGGCCAATTGTTGTAGCTGCAACCTCCAAAACTCACAATATGGCAGTATATATTGATAAAAAATTAAAACACATTATGGAAATGTTTCCACATTTACTCAAGGATTCATGGGATTTTTCTAGGGCAAATAAAGAAAAGAACTGTGGGCTCCTGAAGCTACATTTTTAACTGTAGATGTCCAGGATTTATTTTCATGAATTCCTAAACAAGAATGGTTGTGTTTCTTTGAAGAGGTACTTCTTGCCCATTCGTCCTTAACTATAGACAAAATTCTGTTGATATGTGAACTTATGAATCTTGTACTAGAAAACAACTATTTATATTTTGAGGGTGAATATTTTCAACAACCAAAAGGAGTTGTTATGGGAGCAGCCTGCACCCCCTTCTCTGCTTATTTGGTTTTGTTGGGATGTGAAACCAAATATGTATTTCCAAGTGAATTTTTCCTATCTAATATTATATTCTACGGTAGATTTTTGGATGATATTTTTATATTATGGTAAGGGGGATCAGATAAAATACCTGTATTTATCCAGTACTTGAATGAAACTACTAATTTTTTTTAAAATTCTCTTTTCAGTTTCATGAAGACGAGAGCAACTTTTTGGATACCAGCATTATTAAAGCCCATGAAAAGTACATTTCCAAAATCTGCCGTAAGAATACTTTTTTGTAACAGCTATTACATTTCAATAGTCATCACCCCATTTTCCAGAAGAAAAGTATTATTAAGAGTCAGGCTATCAGAATAGCCAGGATGACCTCATTGAAAAGTGATGTGATCAACAAGTTTGAATTTTTAAGAAATATGTTTATAGAGAAAGGTTACCCTGGCTATTTCATAGACCCAATACTTTCTGATGTTCTTGAGAAATTGGGTAACAAATACATGCCTTTTTTGGGTGGAGGTGGTGACCATATTAATAATTTAGGGAATGGTTTGGAAGTCAAGAATCCAACTGACTTTCAACAAGCTTGTGTGATACAGTACAGCCCCCTATATTCTCAGTTTAAGGGAATACTAATTAAAAATTGGAACATCTTTAAAACCAATAGTGAGGTGTTCTGAATATTGGGTGACAAACCTATATTTTCTACAAAAGTAGGACCCAACTTGAAATCTTTATTATTGAAGGGTAGTACTATCAGAAACATCAAAGACAAAAAAGGTGGAAGTAAACCTTGTGGCAGGTGTTCCTATTGTTCCTATATATTACAAGATAGTTTTATTACTATTGATAATCAGAATAAAAGCTATGTTTTCCTAAAAAAGTGGAAATTGTTTTTCCAGTAAATTAGTATACATAGCTAAATGTAACACCTGTCCTTCGTTTTACGTTGGCAAGGCTGAGAGATTATTTAAGACTAGGCTATATGAACACCTATATGATATTAAAAACAAAAAAGACACCAATGCCCTATACAAATATAGTATTTCATGCATGAATTTTGTAGGATTTAAGTTTGCCATCCTTGATTTTGTATTTGTCGAAGTGAGAGGTGGTGACTGGCAAAATGTTTTATATAAAAAGGAGCTTTTGTGGCAGCTAAGGTTGGCTGCAGATTTTCCACCAGGTTTAAATGAACATGTAACAATCCTGCCTATTTTGAAAGAAAAGTCAGAACTGGTTTAATAGTATTAAACTGCACAAAACTTGTTGAAAAGAAAACAACTTAAAACTTAAAATGTACCTACAGGTTTATACTAATGGAATAAATTTAAGAAAAATATTATTACACTATGTATATTTTCACATCTTTCAGGTTAATACGACCATGTTTATCAAATAAGCAATATTTAGCAAGCTGTTTCAAACAATTGTATATATTTAATAGAGTAGTGAGCCTTTTTTGATGTTCAAAATAGATGTATATTTAATGTCTTTGTTGCTAATGTGTTTTTAAGTAAAAGGTTTTATTCTTCGGAAATTTGTCACAACTGCAGGCATATATTCATGAGCTATGAACTCCTTTTTGATAACATTGGGTAGATTTGAACCAAAGGCTGATTGGTTTTGTGTATTTAAACTTGTTATGTTTGATTGTTCTTTGTTCTGATGAAGTCATACTTGTTGATGAAAGCGCTTAACAATATTTCATTAAATTTTACTGAGGACTCACAATATTGGTGCTTTTTTGGTTATTAAGTTTATCAAAGTTGGCCAGTCAGTAATAAAAGACATTTTTGGAATTCTCAAAATGCATAAGAACCAGAATGATTCATAGCTGTGTCCAATAGTGGCTTCTGCAGGAACCAAAACTGAGTTTTTGGCTCTTAGTTGACAGCAGATTTTTTTAATAAAAAACACACATGTTGAGGGATTCATGGGATTTCTTTACTGAAATTATCCAATACTACATACTGTGAGAAGTGTACATTTGTTAACTTAGATGTGAAGGGCCTGGTTTGGTAATACCCCATGTGGTTGGAATGAAGTGGTTTTACTAGGCTGTCAGCAGTGATGTGTCTCTTTCAAGTGAGGAAATTTTGATTATGCATGAGTGCATGGGCACATGTAAAATCAATGCTGTGTTCTTTTAAGGAAAAAGGCAAATACATCCAACAAATAAATGGGGTGGCCGTGGGAGCATCATGTGCCCCTGTGTTTGACAACATTCTAATGTGGTACTGGGAAAAGTATCTTGTGTTTAGCAGTGTTTTTTTGTGTGTGTTTTGGTCAAGTACTCTTCTATATCTAAAGATTTTTAGATTTTTTTATTCTGTTGACAGATTCCTCTGCTATGTATAATGTTTTTTTAGATACATAAATAACAGTGTAGACTTTCTTAGTTTTACTTGTGACAAGAGTAACAACAACATTAGTTATATGGATGACACAGTTTTGAACAACACAGCATTCATTAGATAGAGATCAATCAGTATTTGGAATCTAACTTTTTCCAGTGGTCACCTGTATTTCTCAAGTAAACACTCTTTGTGGCAGAAAATAAGAGTTTGGTAAAGGGAAAATGGTGAAACTATCCAGGTTGGTATCTGATGATAGCCAGTTCTTGTTAGAGCTGGACAAACTAAAAATATTATTTTTGGAAAGGGCATACCGCATAGAATTAATGAAAAACATATTCTATGAAGTGGTCTCAGGAAGAGTGACCAATACAAATTTTAGATCTTTCAGGGTCTTCTGAGTTTAGGATATTAAACAATACAAGGGACGACCAGTGAATTAATGCCATGATCCTCATATTTAACCACAGTGCAGTTGAGGTGAAGAAGAGTCTTTTTTTTTGTTTTGTTTTTTTTTTTTTTTTTTGCAAAAATTGGTCAGGGGTGTCTGATCCCACTAGTGTAACTCAAACAGTAAGTAATGACCCTACTATTGTCTTTAAATGCAATACAAATGTATTTATTTATTTGTTTATTTATTTATGTATTTATTTATTTAACATTTGTTAACTGGGTTGGTCCAACTGAGCCAGGTGACACATTTTCAGTGAAGACCCAAGGAGAAAAAAGGAGAAAAGCTCCAAATACATAAACTATAACACTGCTTGAAAATATATGCAGAGATAGGCAAATCACTAGACAATCTATAACACTGCTTAAAAATAAAAACAGATATGTATATAGGTAAAACAAATCTTGATACATTTATGCAAGAGAGGAGACTTGAAATCAGTCAAACCATACTATGATTTAATAAAAAGAGCATAAAAAGTGTGTGCTATATAAAAAAGATAAACCATAGAGCCATATATTCTAAAGCTGCTTAGGACTAGGTTGGGGGTGGGGATACAGAGGCATCACCTGAGGTGGATTAGATTAATGTTAAAGGGTTATTGGAAAAAGAGATCATTGAAGTGACAGGAAACACCAAACAATTAGGAAGATGTACAAATGCAGGGCCTACTCACAATGTAGGTTTATTTATGACAGTACAAGCATCACCGACCCTCTTACTCAAAAAAAATATTTTGCATGGGTTGATACAACTAAACAATAAGAGTTAGCTTACCATGCATCTTGCCTTAAATGCCCCATGTTTTATTTAGGGAAGACTGAGTGTGCCTTGGGGACAAGGATTTATGAACACACTGATGAAATAAAAAAGGGAGATGTGAAAAGCACTCTAAGTTAACATTCAAAGGTGTGTACTAATTTTAAACAGCTCTTGTCTTTTATTTTGGAAAATTTGCAGTTTTCTGAGAGAGGTGGAAGTTGGGAGAAAAGGCTGGAATACTATGAATTGCATTGGCAGTTGTTAAATGCTTCTCAGACCCCTGGGCTAAATGAACATATTTATGTTAATACTGTCTTACAATTAAATGCACTAAATTTGTAACTTATTGTCTACAATTGACTACTTATGTTTTGTAACTGAGGTTGTATTTCAGTGTCGCAAAAGTTGGTTTACGTTTAAAATTTTTAACCAGTTAATTGTGCTCTTTAACATTTTTGAGGTGGCTGTCTCTTTAAGAAAGTCTTGGGGTGGTTTTCATTTGTTGTGTGATTTTATTTGACACGTGATTACATTTGTCATGTAATAACACTGGTTAAACCAAAATGGAGTCAGTGTATGCATTTCTGATGAAGTTCTTAACAGAGTAGAATTAAATCACTTAACTGTTGTGATTTATTTAATACTGGACACAAATTCAAATCACTTCTTGGAAGATACAACCTCAATGTTTTTTTGGATTGTCTGTTTATACTGTGATGTATTTAACTGTATTTGTTTTGCTGTTTAGTTTGCTTTAAGATAACTTTCCAGGGACTATTTGAAGCCTCAGTTGAAGCTCCGCTGATGAACGAGACCAGTAATTATAATTCCATCAGTCAATTCTTGTTAAGCAACTTAGCCATTTAGTTTTGAAACTGGAGGAGGAGAAAATGATTCAGACATCAAATGGTTGTGATACAGTGAACCAAGCCATGGATAAATACAAGGAGCAATCTGCAAATAAAGAAACTAAAAATACATCCTTGCAATCTGATCCTGCAACCAATTAATCGGCAATGGTTAATTCACTCATAGTAAAACAGCCTTGCATGAGTGTTTGGTAAATGACCCCACCTTAAATATTACATGTGGGTCTGTAAATAGTGATGATACACTGAGAGACAAAGTTAGGAACAATCATCAGGCTAATACCATGATCCATACATGTAACCACAGTGCAAGTGACATGAAGAAAATTTTTGGCAAAAATTGGTCAGGGATATTTGGTCCCACTACTATAACTCAAAACCTAGGTGAAGTCCCTACTTTGGTCTTTAAATACACTACAAATGTTAAAGGGTTATTGGAAAAAGGAATCAGTGAAGTTACAGGAAGCACTTACCAAAACATGGGGATGTACAAGTGTGGGCTTCCTTGCATTGTAGGTTTATTTATGACAGTATAAACATCACCATCCCCTCTTATTCATAAAGCTTATTTTGCATGGGTAACTACAACTGTACAAAAAGATGCATAGATTATCTTGCATCTTGCCTTACATACTCTGCATTTTATGTAAGTAAGCCAAAACATGCGCTGCACAGTAGAATTTATGAACACACCTATTCAATAAAACATGGGAGACAAAAAAACCCTAAGTAAACATTCAAAGGCATATACTAACTAATTTTTCTTTCTTTTTTTTTTATTTTGGAAAAGGTGCAGATTTCTGAGATAGGTTAATGCTGGGGGAAAAGGCTAGAATACCATAAATTGCAATGGCAGTTGTTAGTAAATGCCTCTCAGACCCCGCAGTTAAATGACTATATTTCTGTTAATAGTGTCTTACAATTAAAGGCACTACACTGGTAAATTATTGTCTACAATTGACTACTTATGAATTATATTTTTACTTTAGTTGTATTTTAATGTCACAAAAGTTTTTTTTTTTAATTTTAACCAGTAAATTCTAATCTTTTACCATTTTGTGAGGTGACTGTCTCCTTAAGAATGGTTTGGTAATGTTTTCATTTGTCATATGATTTAATTTATTTAACCAAAATGGAGCCAATGTATGTAGTTCTGATTAAGTTCTTAACAGAGTTCTATGAAAGTGCTAACTCTTATGACTTATTAATTTGCAAGAAATTTCCAGTGGACACAAATCTGAATTGGTTCTTGGAAGGCACAAACACAGCATTTTTATTATTGTTTTATTATGCTGTGATGCCTTTTTTGACTACAGATAGATTTTGTTTTATGTAACAGTAGTGGATTGCTAGTAAACATGATGCAGTTAATACAATGCCTTCACATACCTAGGGAATTTAGGTTGGCTAGAGAAACAGCATTAACAGGCTGTGGCTCCTTAATTGGTGGCAGGATAGATAAGATGAGGTACTGGTTGAAAAGGCTTGATGTAGTGCTGGCAATAGAAGTTTACTGACTTAAGGAGCACAGTGGACTATATAGAGCTTGACTGTTATTGCAGTGATAGGCTTAGGATAGGGAAAAAGTGAAATAAAGATAGTGAATGGGTTTAATGGATTTAAGGAGAAAGAGAGGAGAGTAAAGTATAATATAGCAATAAAAGTAGGATTTGTAAAATAATAATTACAAGTAATATGGCTGCATGAAGCAAAAAAGTCATATAGAGTTATGCTATGTCGGTGAGGTAGCCAAATCTTAGGTCCCATTATACATAAACCCCACATGTAAATTAAGACCTCCAACAGGCACTCTAAATAAAAGCGATGGAGAGTAGCTTGTCACTGAGTAGGCATCAGCTAGTTACTGCGATAGGTAATGGCAGGGTAAATGGGGGTCAACTAATCAAGCAACAATTAATAAACTCGTATTGAATATGTAAGACTATTGGCAGAAAACAACAGAAGAAGAGCTACCTGGGCACTAACAATGTATTACAATGGCATTCAATTAATAAGCCAGTCAATGAAGTAAAAATCAGTAAATATAGGGATGAAGGTGAGGATGCCCAGAATCGTCTCTCTCTTTCTCTCTCTCTCTCTCTTTTCCTATTTGTGGCAGATCATAGCTGAAAACTGCACACTTCAACTTTACCTTATTTTCACATAATCTGGAAGGTCTCTGGTGTAAGAAATATTATTTCTATTAATTTTTAATTTTTAATTTGTAATCTCAAAATTTGAGTTGAAATCTGAGCACCCAAGTGCTCCGGATTATGCGGAATCCTCCACATTTAATGACGAGCGAAACCACTGTTCCACTGTTCCACATTGAACAGCTGTGGCTCCACTACACACATTCTGATTGGGTCTATATTATTCTAGTGAAAGTGCATATATGCGACTACAGAAAAGTCGACACATAATGCACGAAAGCTAGAAATCGCAAACGTCTGCAAAATCAAATTTTTTCCTAGGGAAAAAAATTCATGTGGCCATACGTGAAAAAAAACTAAAATACAGCCATAAACAGGTGGGGGGGCTCCCACACCCCACACCCGCCCTAACTAAATATACCAACTCCGAGATCGCACTATAGCAACAGAAAGGGCAACTCCAGATAGTTGGCCAACTACCTCCTTGCCTTATGACAAATACATTGAAATGCTCAAATGCATTTCAATGTATTTGTGTTGTTCTTTTCGCATTCGCACAGAAGAACTTTTGTGCTTCTAATATAGACCCTTCTGATTGGTTTGTGAACCACAATTACTTCCAATTAGAATCGCTGTATAAAAACTAATGCATAGCTGTGCTGCCCTTCCACATTGAACAACACTGGCTGTGCTCTACAGTTTTTGATTGGCTCATATACTGCATTTACAACCAATTGCGAATGCGGTGTACGAGCCAATTAAGTAACGGGTTTCAGGAGGACTGGAGCCAATGAGAGCTCCCCAATACAGGTCAATCACATTCTGCTGTGGACTGAAGATGTCAGGACTGGGACTTAGAAGCCAGGAGAAGAGTCAGCAAGCTGAAGGGACTTCAGGGGCCTTGCTTTGTGAATCAAGATCGGTCAGACGGTCACTAGAAGGCTGAGGTTTGTGTTGCTGCCTGCTGGACAACCGGGGCTGATCAGATCATCATTTTGGATTAAATTTTGTGCTGTGTGGAGACTGAGTCTGTGGATTATATTGAGCTGCTGGTACTGCTTGGATAGGCAGAGGTAAGTGCTTTATAAATGTAGTTGCAATGTTATCTCTGCAAGAATTTCTATCCTAAAGAACCTGTATGCTGGCAACTTTCTAAGTTTATAAGAGCAATATTTAGTGTCTCTATTTTTGTGCTGCTTGTCCCCCTATTACACTGGGCTTTGTCCAGATTTCTTGCACTAAGAGGTTGAGAGGTATGTCAGGTAGGATGTCAGAAGTGAGCTATTTATAGTAATGAGATGCTTTAAAGTAGACAGGATGCTGTTTAACTTGGTCTAACTAAAATCATTCATGTGACATGTAATGTCTAGTTATAAAATGTAGTAAATGTGAATTTTATTTTTGTAAAATGCTGTTTCGTTTACTTATGGTGTGGATATGGTATTGCAGATTATAAAACAAAGGTTTTGGATCTGAGAAGTGTCTTATTGAATTTTATAGATGTTCTACCATGCTCCATGGCAATGGCATGTTTCGCACAGTGCAAAAATTGGTTGTTCCACATTTTGACCATTTGTCACACATTGTTAAGGTGTGTGTCCCACATTGGCCTCTTAACAGGTAGAGACCTATGGTTAAAATGCTCCTTGTCAGATTCTGAAGTATTCAAAATAGTGGTGTTTCAAGTGTCAGTAGAGCACATCACTAATATCATCGCAGTAACAACTGCAGATGTTCAAGGAAAAAAATGTTTTTGCCAACCATGAGCAGTAGTTTCAGTACATCCAAAACTGATTATTCCAGCAAAATATTGATCTGGTGGAGTAAGGAACTGCAATAAGTTCTAATATCAGAAATATAAAAGAGATTCAATCTCATGACCAGATTTTAGAAAATAAGCAAAATGAATTATAACACTGAACACAAACAAATAATTTAAGAATGTTTTGGTTACCTGACATCTCCCTTTTGATTTTATTAAGAAGGAGCTCTGTCTTTATCTAGGAGTTGAAAACCTGCCGGTGACCAAGAAGAGGCACAGGAAACTCACTAGGCACCAACATTCAGTTTTTCACATGCAATTAAGTGCCACAAATATAATCATAAGGAATGAGTTCTAAAAAGGGACAGGGAGCTGAGAGACAGACATAAATACAGAAGGCTATCAAATAAAGAGAATCCCAAACTTAGACAGAATGAGCATGACTGACCCATGTAACTGTTATGGGTTTGTCTGTATGAGCACTCAAGGTGAAATGTGTGTGTGTGAATGTCTGTAAGAACACAACCAAGCTCTGTGCTTGCTCTACATCCTGGTCTGTTAGACAGCTGTGCATTGTGTATGGTAGAGATGATAGTTCATTGTCAAAATCATCCCTGACTGTGAGAACTGGCGCATCCAGGAGTTGCACTGGCACATACACACCCAGGGTCAGCTACACTGCTGCTACCTCAACATGACTGATGTCTGCTGGACAAGCTCTTTTCATGAGAACACCAATGACCATGACCACATGACCTACTAGATCTGGGTGTGAACACCTCAATCACTGACTGAGTAATGGAAGTAGTGCCACTACAGGAGCGTGATCAGGCATGGCCACATTGACTAACATCAGATAATGATGCTGACCTACATCCACATGGATGCCATCCTCCTCCCAGCAGATGTTCCATCACAGACACTACCCATTCCATCATGTCATTCATCCGATCCATTGAATTGGCAACATGGTTGAGGCAGTCAAGCATGTCAGCCAGTGCCGCATCTATGACCTTAAGCCTGTCCTCATAAGCCCTACCGGAATGTGCCTTTGCCTCCATGATGGCCCTAAGCATATGTCGAGTGGCAGGTAAAGACACACCAGGATCAGGTGGAGAGTGGAATGCAGGCCTCCAATGAGCACCCCTAACAACCCTCCTGTGTGGCACCATCCCACACTTTGGCTGCAGCCAGAGTCAACTCGCACTGAAACTGCAGTAAACACACTACCTTAATCAAGGGTGTCATCCTCCATCTGTCCAATATCTGCGGGCTCACTGGAATAGGTATTCTTAGACCTACTGGCTGTGTCTGATGGAAATACAGGGGATGGCTGAATGTCACCCTCAGTGTCATATTTAACCTCTGCACCCCCACACACACCGACTGTGCCTCTGTTTAGCCACCATCATCATCAGAGTTTGCTTTCAGGTGGTAAGACTCCCACACTTCGACTGTCAGAATCACCTGTGATAATAAGCAACAAACACAGGAAAGAAATTAATACCTACACTACAGTTTCATATATGATAACTAATGCTGGTGCTAGTATCACAGAAGGTACAGCAATATACACACACTCATGACACCCACCTCACACATACCGATAAATGCATAATTCTGACAAATGGTCATCAACAGTCAAATAAAAATGCTTGACTTACCATGTGCAGATGACTCCACACTTGCTATGGTCCTGGAAAAAGCTAACCAAAAGTAAGGACACACACAGTCATCACAATTCCAATAACACAGATGGACATAATTTTTGCCTATATGTCTATTAACAATGTTTTTAACTGAAGCTTGTGTAACACATCCACACAAAGCCCATGTGTAATGAGCAAAAATATATTGCTTGTTCTATCAGTTTATAAATAGGTTCATCAAAGAAATAATTAAAACAACATGAACTATAACTTTTAATAGTTTACTGTACAAGAAAATGTTGCAAATTGCCATATGTAAGCTTAACTGCAAGCTCCTTCTGGAACAAACTTGTCCTACTAGGACCGTCAGCACCAACATCAATCACATGTTGTTGTACACTTTCCACTGAGCTCTCTAGATCTTTGTCAGTGGACAGGAACTCTTCATTTGGTGTCACTGGTGGCTCTGTATCCAGCCCACACCCCCGTAGCCAGCTTTTCATGGACAACTGCAGCTGGTCTCCTCCAGGTTAATGAAATCATGTCAGTGGCCCTATGATGCACCTAATAATAAGTCCTGTTGGACCCCCAATACAGAGTTTATGTCATTGACTATATTGTCCCAAATCTGCATTCTGACAAACATATCCCCACATCCTTTCTCAAGTAGAAAGTCACCATGGTTACCTATGCTTGCATAATGATGTCATTTTCCAAAACTGAAAGGGGGTTTACATGAACTGGTATTCTTCGGTGCCATACTCCTAGGTGACATATGACAGAGAAGGACACAACACACAAATTCTACATAATAATATATCTGCTTATACAAACATACATATTCTCACTATTACTCACTGGAGATACATAGTTCAGATATTAATATTTAAGAATATGTGGTTTTACCATATCACACTCACACACAAACCAATCTTTGACCCAAAACAAGGAATAACAATGGAATAATGTATTGTTTACCAAAGAAAGAACTGGATGACTACACAATTTAAAGATCGATCCTCTTGAAACACAACTTTTGTTCTGGCAACACACAAATGGTATTTGGCTCCCCCACTCCCAAAACAACTAACAAATGACAGTGTGTACCAAGAAAGGAATAATACATTAGTGAACTGTTATAAATGCTTTTAAAAATTCTCAGAAAATGTGTACACAATTACAACAGAAAAGGCAATTTTATATGATTGCCAGTCACCTCTCCCTGTGCCCAGCACTCCCCTGGAGATGTGTATGGGCCATCTTAAAAGCCTAACACCCCTATGTCATTGACAGTGTAGTACATTACATTTCACTGAAATAACATAGACGATAATCAGTTGTAAAAATAGCACTTGTGATGATATTTAATAAAGCTGTCTATCTGAGAAAGTAAAATACCTAATAAAAATGCCTGTGCCCAAAGGGAATTTATAAAAACTGCATATGAATAAAAGTTCAATTTTCTAATATATATATATATATATATATATATATATATATATATATATATTATATACATTTTTTCATTGTAACATGTGAACCAATCTAGCATGTACTTGAAAAGTAAAAACACAACTTACCAATACCAGAAGGCTTCTGTGCAAATAAATCCAGATTAATAGAAGTCTTCTTCATTGTTCTCCATATACACAACTCTCCTCACCTACATGGCTATCTTTTTATAGTATAGAGTCAGGCCTCTGAGCATGATGAAGAAGCAAATAAGATGTAAACTCATTATAATTGATGAATGTCAAACGTTTGACTTTGTGTTGCAGGTGTAAATATAGTACAGAGAATACCTCAGTGTTAATTGCTAATGGATTGCAACTGTGAATGATTACTGGTAGGGAGAAGGAAAACACAACAGCAATTCAGAGTCCCTTATCTTCAGTGGGTGTGTCACCCAGGATACACTTAGAAAGTGCAGAAGTAGTTGTAGCAAGCTTTTAAAAGGAAGTGAGCAGCACACATTTCTCATTTTTGTTCACTAATAGCCAAACTCTCCTGCCTTTGTTGAAAACTGTACATTACTGTCATGTAGTATTCTCAATGGACAATGATACAAAATGCCCTACAGACTGCATATCTGAGAGTACAGCACATATAAGAGAAGAATGAACATCATACAAAGAGAAGACAGTCCTGCATTAATGCAAACAATATACATAAATGGTTGTGTGATCAGTTATTGCACTAAATATGTACAGTAAGTAACACATGTACAAACAAGTGAGAGTGTACAAGTGTTATATGTCTTGTTATACCGTGTTGTAAATGGGACTTGCTTGTACGTACAATGATTTACATTCCTGCTACAAAGCTGTTTCTGTAGCAGAGAGAGAGAGAGAGAGATAAGACACCCTTACTGTGTTTTGTAGGTTAATTGGTCTGACAGTTCATATCTAGAGTTGTAAAAAAATCTGTAATATATGTTAAAATGTATTTTGTATTTTTTTTTTTTATAATATTATTTGTATATCGCATGGCTTAGTGCAAACATGGTGAAATGTATAAATAAATTAAATGTAATATGTTACTTATATGAAAAAGGCTGCATAAATTACAGCTGTGACTTGTGTGTGTAGCACACCTAGTAAGCATGATGACAGCCACAGTATATAGTATATTTAGATCTTAGTTCCTGTCTCACATTTATCTTTTAATGATGAAACACAATAAGCACTTGTTACAAGGATAATGCATGTTGAGCTTTACCTGTCACATTTGCGTGTTGCTTATCTTAGTGCAAACACAGTCTAATCACCCAGAAAACAAGCACATATTGCTTGTCAACTTCAAAAATGAAACATTGTTACCTCTTTTGTTTTCCATCACACAAACCTGCTAAGTAGCATTGCACAATGGTCCGCAACACCTGCAGGTCCTGAACATCTGCAGACAATAGGCAGACATTTGTCAATTTTAAAAAGTATACATCATTTCATCTTTTGATTTCCATTGTACAAACTTACTAAGCATTGTTGCACAATGGTCCACAACACCTGCAGGTCCAGAACACCTGCAGACAAGAAGACACTTGTCAATTTCTAAACGAATACATTGTGTCATGTGTTGTTCCCCACCGTACAAACATGCTAAGTCATGTTGTGTGGCGGTCAGCACAGATACATAGTTTGTTTGTTTGTGTCTTTCGGCTTTTCCTGGTTAGGAGTCGCCACAGCGGAACTCCGGTCCACTAATGATTGGTAGTGGATTTTTACGTACTGGGTTACCAGCCCTGACGCACAACCTTCAACGAAGGCACACCCAATTACGTATGCCTCCACATAGAAGATGCTCTAGCTGAGAATCGAACGGGACAACATCTTGCTATGAGGCGACAATGTCACCACCACCGGAGTACTCTAGCACAGATACATAGTAAATAGTCTGTAGTTCAAGCCAAGTGTAGGAGGCAATTTTAATAGAATATTCAGATGTGGGATCAAATCCCACGGGTAATAAATATATAGTAAAATAATTTAAAAATATTACATAATGTTTTCAACAAAATTGACATACATGCCATGCTGTTAACTTAATCTGTATTATTTCATCAAACATATGTACAATATATGCATATTGTAAGGATTACTTGGAACAATTATCAGTCATAGTTTGTAGTTGTTAAATAGTATACTTAATGTAAAAGTAAAATAATTTTTATTTATATTGTATTAATTGAAGTATACTACATATGATGGTACTATTTTCTTTTTTGTCACTTATTCTACACCTTATCTCTGTTTTTATTTTTATCTGAGTGGTCACAATGTTCTGATGCCATCAATATCTGACAACTGACAGAATGATTTTCAACAAAGGAAGGTAGGCCAACCAGTGCAGTTTAGGCTGTCCGTCTCCAACAGCTCCTGCATCAATGCCCAGCACATCTGGTTCCAAACTTGCCAGTACTGCTTCTGCAGCCACTGTACTACCTGGACCCTCCACATGAGATCTCATTACCCAGCAGCTGGTGCAGTGGTACTCTCTGGGAGTATTGCCGGAGGTACTATTTTTGTCACCCAAGAGGAGAGGCCAGGCATGGTATGTGAGGTCATGGAAAGCACCATTGATACACACCTCAGCCGGATGGAGAACATGCTCATCGAAAAAACCCACAAAAATGTACACCTGTCCTCCAAAAAGTATTGTCCTATACATAGCTTTCCACCTCACATATGTGTCTTCGCTTGATTCAGTTCAATTAGTTCAATTGGTTATAGAACATTACTACATTATTGTCATCCATCTTTGTTGAGGTGACAGTCCAAATTCATCCAATATTATATCCATGTTGATTTTACACTGCTGAAAAAGTGGATAGCTATGGTTCTTTCTTAATCCCCCCCCCCTGCTGCCCCCCCATTTCACCACTTTTCTATCTGCCCCATTTTCACACCTATAATCTGGTAAAAAAAAATAGAATCGCACACCACACACATGAATAATAAATCTCTAAGGATGCCCTTCACTTTTTGTCCTCTACATTAGTACTGAGTTTGGCATTGCGTACCAATGCCAAACCATGGTGAATGGCTCTTCACTTCCAATTACACAGTGTGATTACCTCCGTACAATGCTGCTTAAAGCCACTGCACTAATGAAACACAAAGTTAAAGAATGAATAAAGCCACTCGTATTAAAAATTTCATATAAAATATTTAGTTAGACTGATAACTGTATAAATATATAACTTCATATGTGCTGTTGGCATAAATCAGTTGAGTACTGTTTGTTTTATATGGTACTTCACTGTAATTATTCCCTCTCACATTTCCAGTAATTATGACATGTAATTATTTAATTACATCATGGATGCATACATAAAAAAAAAATTACATACAGCTGGATTCAAACCCTGTATCATCTGCGAGCAAAATGACAAGTCACTGTTCTTACACCTGCTACCACAACGTCAGCTAAGTAACACATATTTTTCTTCCACTCAGTACTATCCAAAGTGCTGACTGCCATGCCTCTTTGCTTAGCATGTTTGTGCAAAGGTCAGTGAACCAGTAAAACTCATAATTTTCTCAATGAAGTAGAAAGTCATGTTTGCGCATCACTTAACCACACACAAACAGGGAAAACAGTATAAATGCTTTTTAGGTTTATACAATTTCTGACATAACATTTCCAATATGAACTAGTTATGAACATCGTAGTATCTTTTAACTATGTCTACCATAGTCAGTATGGATAAGTACTTCTCAAGTGCAAGAAGGAGTCCTTAAATGCATATCTTGCATGAGTACTTTGCCATCAGTCGCACAAACCAGCTGCTCGACAGTGCACTATTGAAAGTGCTTATTGCACATATTACTTATGTTTACTGCCCAGTTAGTCTTCATCCTATTAAAATCCATAAAAAACACAACCAAAGGGAAGGCAGTTTTTAATAAATGAACACACATTTACACTCAGTCATGTGTTAGCTACACACAGGCACTTGAAACTTGGTATGTCAGTTCTTGTTCCAAACTGTCAACTACACTTCAGAAATAAATAGCAAAACTGCATTGTTACATACCATGTATACTTTTATAATGACAATAGTCATTCACATTCTTATACATGTATTAATCTGGACATCAATTCTTCACAAATATAAGCACACAAATATGATCAAAAATGTGTGTGTCATTATGTGTGTGTCTGTATGTGACAATGTACGTGATATCCATCATTCTCACCTAGACTTGAACTTTATAGACCACAAAGAATCATCATAGTATGTATCCTAACAAAAGTTCTGATATAAGTGATTCCTCTATCAGGTTTGATGTCTATGACACCACAACAGGTGCATCAGTATGGATTCTAACACAAGTGCTGATATGGCGGTTTCCTCTGCTTGATGCGATCTCTTGTATAATGCCTTGAAAAATGCATTTATGAATGAATATATTTGTTTCAATGTTTTGCATGCTATTATTTACTATATAACTTCCTCCAAAAAGGTATACAGTCTTATGCTGTTTACTATGTTTTAACTGAATATTCACCAATTTTACTTGTTAATACTTGCTAACTGCTTTTTATATATGTACTATGTTATAACTGAATATTCACTGATTTTGGTTGTTAATACCTATTGTTGTATATATATATATATATATATATATGTGTGCAATAATATGGAGCTCTTCTCCCCAGGCCTCCGCTGAAAATGGACCTGTGCCCAGTCAAACTTTCCCGGTTAATAAATGTAAAATAAACAAATTGTGTGTAGTATATACAACATACTGGGAAACAGCTGCATGTCTCATTTCTGTTACATGCATCCCTCACAGCTGTTTGCATCTAGTTTGACAAGCTGCCTCTTAAGGTGTACCTGCACATTGGAGACACAACAGGAAACAGTATATCCACATTTTGCACACCACACAGATAACAGAATATGTTAACCAGATCATATAATGATGATGGCATCACTTATAAAGCCCACTATGACAAGGCAAAAGCATACTTCAGGGTCGATGCAATCATTAAATACTGGGCTTTTTCAGATAATAACAACATACTTACATGTGTGTTAAATGAGCACGGCAGCCACATTATGTGTGTGTCTATGTATTCTTGCAAACATGCAATGAAGATCTCATCCACTACACATTGTCCAGCAGCAGTGTAAATGTGAGACTTGTGCTGTGGCACCTATGTTACGTCTTAAATTCTCCAGCTGGTGTACCTAGCTAGGTAGGGGGTCTAATCTCAATACAGTCAGCAGGTTTGTTTGTGTGCATGTGTAATCAGAAAAGTGTATCTCTGTATCCTACTGTTATCAATACAGAGCCATAGAGTGCAAATATTTTGACAGACGTGCATGCATACACATTCATGTCATTTTCTCTCAAACATCCAGTGATGATATAATCCACTATAAATTGTCCAGCAGGAGTGAAGAAGTCAGACTTGTGCTGCTGTACTTACATTAAGTACTGACTTCTGTAGTTTGTGTCCCTAGTTTGGTAGGGGTTCTAGTCTCAGTGCAGTCAACAGATGTGCATCTGTAGTCAAAAGAGCATAGTTGTGTATCCTACTGTCAGCAAAACACTCCCATAGAGTACAGATATTTAACAGTCATACATGCCTACACATCCATGTCATACAGGTACACTGTAAATTGCTCAGCAGCATTGTAAAATGTAGACTTGTGCCATAGCACTTGTGTTAAGTACTGAGCTCTCTAGCTGGTATAATTAGATAGACATTGTAATCTCACTGCAGTCAACTGGTGTATGTTTGTGTAGTCAGAAGAGCACAACTGTGTATACTACTATAAGCAACCCAGTCTCACTGACAGCAAATAATTTTAGCAGTAGTACATGACTACCCAGCAATTTCATACAGGCCTCACAAAATCTTCTCTCAAACATCCAGTGCAGTTGTCATCCACTATAAAATGTCCAGCAGCACTGTAAAATGGTTGCACTTGTGTTAAGTACTGTTCTCTGTAAATAGTTATGTAGGTGTTCTACTGTCACTGTGGGTAACTGCTGCATGTGTCTGTGTTCACTTGGTTAACAGTCAAAAGACCATTTTAGACCAGCATTTGAGACAGTCATACTACCATCTTCTTCTCACCAGACACTGCTGATGTTATCAGCAATAAAGTGCTGTGTTTCACTATAAAAGCCAGAATTGTGCTGTGGTACTTGCATTAAGTACAGTGCACTGTAAATAGTGTGGTAGGGTTCTACTCTCATTGCAGTCAACTGTGGTGTGAGTGTGTGTATTCACTTGGTTGACATTTAAGAAACCATGTGAAACACTACTACTACTATCGGCTTCTCACCAGACACTACTGATGTCATCAGTTATAAAGTGTTGTCTGACACCATAAAAGCTCCAGACATGTGATGTGGTGCTTATGTTAAATTCTGTGATCTGTAAAAAGTCAGGTAGGGGTTCAACTCTCACTGCGGTCAAGTGGATTGTGTGTGCATTCAGCAATCAGTATGGAGACAATTTTAGAACATGTGAATCCACAGCTATATGAGACACTCCTCCAAACATCTTGCTGTAACATACACTGATTATGTCATCCTGTATAAAATGCACTCTGACAGCATTCAAGACACACCTTTGCTGTAGTGATGACATTAAATACTGTGTTCTCAAGCTACTTTCCCAAGATGTAAAGGGGTTCTAATCTGACAAAAAGCAACTTGAGTGTGTATACCTTTAAATATTACCTTTGTGACAATTTTACACAGATATATGACTCCACATCTACATCAGACACACCTCCCAACATGTTCTTTTCAGCATACAATGATGCTGTCGTACTAGATAAAGTGCAGTGTGACACTGTTAAAGTTAGACATATGTGGTAATGCTAGTGTTACATTGCATATTTTTAATTTTCTATACCTACACAGGTGTAATGTTCAAATCAGGCCCAGTCTACAGCTGTGTGTATGGTTGGTGGTACATTATGGTCATTGTATGATCTTTGGAATCGCAACTCATTTTACTACCATTTAGAAGAACATTTAACATAGCTCCATGCATTCACCATCCTCTTTTTTTTATTTTTTTCATCTGGCCACATAACATCTTTCTTGCAGATGAGTGGAAGATGTCCCCATGTCAAATATGCATACACATATCATGAAGTAGGGTCCTTCCATGAGCCTCCACAAGCCATCTCCAGACCATTACATGTATGATTGCTAATTCTATCATGGTGTGGTGCTTGTGTTACATATGGACCGAGCCAGTATGTAATGCAATCCAACCAATACACACATATGCACATACTCTTACTATCTTCCATTTTACATATCTATATATATATCTATATCTATATCTATATATATATATATATATATATATATATATATATATATATATATATGGATCTACTTCACTTGATCAACAGACCATTTCATCGAAACTCATTTGGTCGAAATTTCATTTGATCGAAAACCAGTATTCAAGGCATAAAACTGGGATCTGTCCCCCTCCCCAATGTAGTGTGACCCTGGAGTTGATATATATATATGTGTGTATATATATATATATATATATATATATATATATATATATATATAGAGAGAGAGAGAGAAAGAGCGAGATATATATATATATATATAT
The DNA here is from genome assembly GCF_019279795.1 of Protopterus annectens. Classification (NCBI taxonomy): domain Eukaryota; kingdom Metazoa; phylum Chordata; order Ceratodontiformes; family Protopteridae; genus Protopterus; species Protopterus annectens. The sequence goes on from NC_056735.1 coordinate 1,507,277,009, forward strand.
ATATATATATATATATATATATATAATTGGTAAAAAAGAAAAATAAAACAAAAAGTACACATTTTAAACAAAAATAGGTGGGGGGCTGTGCCCCCCACACCACCCTAACTATATATATCAACTCCAGGGTCACACTACATTGGGGAGGGGACAAATCCCAGTTTTATGTCTTGAATACTGGTTTTCGATCAAATAAAATTTTACCAAATGAGTTTCAATCAAATGGTCTGTCGATCAAATGAAGTAGACCTATATATATATATATATATATATATATATATATATATATATATATATATATATTTATGAGTTTATTTTAATTGGTATAATAATGGCTAGAATTCTATTTGATTTTTTCCATTAGCTTAATAATGTCCTATGGCCCTACGGACATTTGACATGTCAGTGTTGCTGTCATTGACATGGGCTATGTTGAGGTGTGGATGTACAGAGAGTATTACAATCCATGATGTGAGCTAATGTACTGATGGCTGCTGCTGCCATTTCATTATATGGTCCCTTCATAACAGCTGTAGTAATATGCCTCCTGAGAACTGTTGACATGGTATGATACACTTGTATGTATATTGCTGGCTTAATATGACATGTGCTGTAGTGGAGCAGATCAACTGTCAACACAGTTCTCATTCCACCATCACAGTGACTCTTGCAGTGTAGCACGTGTGCATGTGTCTACCTACCATCATGAAATGCTCTGTGGCAGACATCAATATAAATTCATAATGATTACAAAGGCACATAAGCCTTGTTTCATCCACATTTTGTAATCTTGTGATATACAAAACAATATCACAAGTTTTAATTCAATTACAACCTTGTGGAATTCACTGTATGTGCAGTTGGGTTGCTATTGACAAGTATTACTGAGGTGGTCAGCAGTACCATTGTGTGACTATTAGCATTTGTGTCACAAAATGTTCTGCATGAGCCACAAACAACTGATTTGTAATATGGCATCAGGTTGATCAAACACAGCTTTCCCATGAAACAAATATAGGCATATGTTATGCACTTGATTTAATTGAGTGACACTGGTACCGTTGTATGATTGTGTGAACAGTACCAGTGTGTGGAATGTGATGCATGACCAAGGCTGTATTTGTAGGTGTTTTCACAAATTATTTTAATAAATATGAAATTTTAAGGGAATGCACAACTAAGCACAGAGATGTTTATGGATTCTAAAAGCCATACTCAATAGGAGAAAACAGACACATTGCTAGCTGACAGTTTGTCTCATACTTCACCTCCTTGCCATCACTGGCTATCAGCCAAAGTATACAGGCAAACATTACTTGTTTTTTCTTCTCAGGAGGGCAGCTCATTTGTGTGGTCTCTACAGCTGATAACACAGAGTCAATGGGCCATGACAACATCCCCAGTTGCCTAGAACATGACTTAAAACCTGACCTAAAAGACACAGTTTAATCTCCACTTCAGCACAGCCTCCAGACAGCCTGTGTTCTCATAGAAGAGTGTACAGCAACAGACATCCATCTAGCTGGGGTGGACAGTCATCTGATGCATGGAGTTATAGACTCAAGCTCATTACTTACCTCAGCTGTGAGGCAGACCAATGAGTTATCATGGACCTTAGCAAAAGGACACAGGTAGTCTCCCAACTGTGTACCAAACCCATGTTTGATTTGTTAAAGCTACATCACATCTGCTATATCTGTTTGATGTCTTCAAGAAGGTCTCCAAGGACATGCATGAGGAAAACAATGTCATCCTGCGTAACTTGACCTGGCAAAGGCATTTGACACAAATCCATACTCGGGTATTACTGAGAAACTGTCTCAAGTGAGCATAAACACCTATGTCACCAAGTGAGTCGACAAATGGATCACATACATGACAGATAATGTTGAATTGTGTGAAGTCACCTCTATCTAGATTCCAGTGACCAGGTCTTATCTCAGGATTCTGTACTAGGCCCCTTCCTGTTCATTCTTACACATCCTTTGTCTAATCAGCTTTGTGAAGAATTGAAAATTGTGGACAATCAATGAATTCAAGAATTGTATTCGTACAATGCAGACAGTATTAATACCCACAAAAGATTGTTGCCAGAGCTATGGAGATGCAGTAGATGAACAAAAATCATGGAGATTTATTTCCTTTATGAAATGAAATGCATAAACTAATTATAATATAGATAGCAGTATAGCACCTATGAGCAGATCAAGTGGTATATGATTTTTGGACTCAGGTAGATGGTATGCAGAATTCCAACCAGCATGTGCCCACAGTGGTGACTAGTATCTTGCATATAGCACAACTCTTGAGTATGTGCAGGACATCTACTTTAAAGGGCATTATAGTTCCATTGTTCTCAATCTCATCACCCCAATAACTGAGTACAATGCACCATTTTTCATGAACCTCGTAACACATCTTCCATGAAAGGTTTCCTCAGTTGTATCACTTTTGCCATCGTGAGCTTCCACAAATCTTATTGGCCATACTTAAGTATTCTTTTTGATGCATAATCATTAGGAGTTGACAGCGCAGAACCCCCATCAAGGTTTTATACAAGATGTATGTGTGAAAAGTGCTCCTGTGATGCACACAGTAAATACATACCTGATTGACAACATTGATAGCATAGGTTACATTCATGCAAGTGTGGATTGTGACATGTATATGACATGCAAACCTGTCAACTAGCCAGGATTACTCATAATTTAAACTACAGGTGTAACAGTGTCCCTCTTAACGCCTCCAAAAGATGTTAATTTTTGAGGAAGGTGTGCTGGATTCCCTTTATAGATTACTGACAAATCATGACAGTTGTACAAGTTAGTTCTTGCAGAAAAATGTATTATAACTCACAATCCCATGTTTATGTAAATGACACAGATTAATGGTGGTATCATTCTGATATTGTCCATGAATTTGCATTCTTCTGTCTACTGTTGTCCATGCTATGTGTGCTGCTTGGTTGAGACCTATGCTGACATTACGTTCATATTCAAGCAACTCATTTTGTACATTTTCACAATATGCACCTACTCCCCATTTATATACCATCCTTGATAAATGCAGTGATCATGTCATGATGCTTATATCACAAAAACTCATGTCCATTGATATGTCACCTTGTGTGACAGTCACATAATATACAATAACTGCATGATGTTATGACTATACCCACACAGGGGGTGTAAACAGCAATACATACAATATCATGCATATGTGGAATTATTGTTCATGCTACAATTGTCTTGCCTTTGTGGTGTATGTACATTGACATGCCCTCATCTGCTGCACATCACCATGTTTCACTTGTCCTCTCCCTCTGTGTTCATTCCTACAATTCATGTCTATGTGCCCTTTTTCAATACACATACTTCCCCAGAATATTTTTATAATGCAGTTTATGTACCCTTTCTGCTCACTAGCAAAACATGTATTTGGTATGCCTAAAACAGGTTAGCACACTACTCTCCACTGACTATGCTTTTCTATAATGTGTTATAACTTTATACATTGCCTCATATTAAGCCTTGGTAGCCATTGTGGATGTCCACACAATCCTTCAGAACTAGTTTGCCTGTAGGTAAACAGGTTTGCTTGTCTGCAGGTGTTCATGCTGCTTTACATGGTTTCCTGGCCAGCATCACTGTTGCTGGCAACGAAACCGTGTTTGTATGTGTGTAAGCATGATGCGGATCATGCATATGCAATTAGTGCTGCTGCTCTTTGTACTAACATGTAATCTCCATGTAGACTTTATGCTAAATCTTCATGGAGTTTATTGAATCCTCAGGTGTAAATTTGTTCTTTTTAATAAATCTGTTGTTGCAAAAAACATATTATAATAGGAGATGCAGACTAAAGGCTACCTCATTACCTATGTCCTCATTAATAAGAAAGGACAAAGCATTAAGAGAAATATATTCGAGATAAGGTAATCAAGGGAAACATGGCAGAAACTTTTTCAGCTCTGTAATGACACTAAATGGGATAATTGTGATACAGAATCTGTGTACACTAAAACAGTGCAGAAAGCTCTAATCAGTAGATGAAAAATACTGCTGAAGGCACATAAAAATGAAAAAATGTGTCTTGTTAAGGAGGATAATGTTCCAGTGAAAATGTTTGCTAATACCTATTTTTGTCTTTCCTTTCTAAAATGAAAAAATAATCAGCCTAAGATAATTTGTGAGATAGAGTACTAATATTTACTTTTCTTTATTTTTGTGTAAATAAAATGTGACTGGCAGTGTAGTGACGAATTCAAAGAATTACTTTTGCTCCTTTACAAAAACACTTTTCATATGTACTATCAAATTAGTTATCATGCAATGACTTATATTTTGCATAATCAACTCATGCATGAACAAAGGGGCTTATAATAGAGAAAACTCAAGGTGCATGAATTCTAGTCTCAGTTTTTCATACGGTTTCCCTGAGCATGCCAACCTGCATATTCATTTACCTCCAGCTTTAGGTATTACAATATATTTCCTTTTCTATAAGTATACATGCAGGTAGGTACCTGATAAGTTAGCAATAATGCCCAAGAGGGTGTGTGCTAATGTGTAATTAACGCCCACCCAGGAATGTTATGAGGCACGATGACACAGGCAGAGAATGGGCTCCCTGTAAAATTGTCTTTTACTTATTTATTTTTTAAGTAATGTATTATTTTTTTATACATTTTTGATGTAAAATAATTCTTCCGCCTAATGTTTCATACTTGCTGTAGTATATGTTAAGGGTGTTGGGGAAGCATTTTGCATCCAAATTATAACACTTAAAAAATCCAGGTATTTTTTTTTTTTGGTCCCTTATTCTTAAAATGCTTGGTTTATTGCCAGTCATTGGAGACAGAAGTTGTTAATGACACGTTTAAGTTTCAGAGTTTTATTTCTGTCGGAAAATTAATGCTAACACAAATCCTTTTATATAAGCAAGTTTGCAATTTTATAACAGCAATAATTAAAATTTGTTCTTATTTTTGAGCCCTTGTTCCCCTTTTAATTTAAGCTCTGTCCAGATTTCTTCAGCTGAAGGGTCCAGAGGTATACAAACCTCTTTGCTGCTGCCTGTGGTACATCTCACTCTCTGTCTCTGTATCACACACACACACACACTCCTCTGCTTCTGAAAATGCATACTAACACAAATCATTTAAAATATGTTCATATTTTGAGCCTTTGTCCTGTTTATTTTGGCTTATCTGGAAACCCTGATCTAAGAGCATACTTCTCAACTGTACATATTTTTGCAGAATGTCCATATTTTTGCCTCATATTTTCAGTCTGTTCCTCATAAAAAAATAGTTTTTTGACAAATCACTGGGATGATCTAAAGATTGAAGTTGCTAAATACTGACATGTATTTGAGCTTCAGATTTCATATCCTTCAAAAAATACAGACTAACACAAATCCTGTTATTCCAGCAACTTTCTAAGTTTATAAGAGCAATATTTAAAATCTGTCCCTATTTCTTAGCATTTGGCCACCCATTATATCAGACGTTGTCCAAATTTCTTGCACTAATAGGTTGAAAAGTATGTCTGAGGTCAAGAGGAATGCAAAATTGCTGCTGCTGCCAAGGTATCACTAGATTGCTTTCACACTTTACTCGTTCTGTGTGCCGCGCGCGCACACACGCACACACACACACACACACACACACACACACACACACACACACACACACACACACACACACACACAGTCTCTTCTGCTTTCATGCATGTGTTCACTCACATACACACACACACACACACACACACACACACACACACACACACACACACAGTCTCTTCTGCTTTCATGCATATGTTCACTCACACACACACACACACACACACACACACACACACACACACACACACACACACACACACGCACACACATACACACACACTTTTTCGTGTTTCGCTCAATTGATCTCTCTCTCTCCTACTCTCATACACACATACACTCACACACGTTTTATTTTAAATTTTTTTCTTTTTTTATTTTATACTCACTAAACAGCAAAAGTGCTGCTTCACAAGTGTAAAATAACATCTCACTTCTCTCACTTTCACTGACATGCACACATACACTCACAGACATAAACACACACACACATTTTTTTAAATTGTCTTCTTTTTTTCACATTTCACACTCAATAAACAGCAAAAGTGCTGCTAATTGAGCGTAAAATAATGGTGGCCATTCTGTTTTCTCAGTCCAAGCTCCATAGCAGCTTGATATGTTATGGTGAAGTGGCAGACTCATTTTTCAGTGGGCATTAGTTGTACATTAGCACCCTGCTAGAGAATGTTCATTCTCCAATCAGGGCACTGATGTAGTTTGCCCATTCTCTAAAAGCAAAATAATACATAGCATGTCACCCTGCAGTGCTCCCTCAACCACCTCATATTTTTCTGTGATTAACCTAAGCAAACAAGAAAAGTGTTTGGAATATTGACATTTATAATGTATTCAAAACTTGGAGTGTTTCACACAAGAAATTTATGGATACTTTTTTAAAGGTTGCAGTGTGAGGGATAAGGAGTTTGAAAAGAAGCAGTTTTCATTTTTTATTTTTAATGAACTCATAGCTGAATAACAGTCAGCAGACAAATCTGTTGGTTTGTTAGAAATTTACACATCTTTAGTGCCTAGCCCATATTTAAAGGTTTAGTTAACCAAAATCTTAAGGAAAACACTACTGCTCTTTAGACAATTGTTAACAATAGTAACAAAAAGGGTGATGCATGCAGAAGTAAACTACAAGAATATGGTCAAACAGATGTAGATGTCTCTAGAGGAGATTAGATTCATAGATGTAGCAATAGCTGCAATGTGGAACACTAAAGGGGAAGGATAAAAATTATCAACACAAAATAAAGAGGCTTGGGAGGGTGGCCCAATGGTAAGGTGTTTGCCTTACAAACACAAGGTTTGAGTCTTACAAGGAGTAATTGGCTAAGCTTAAAATGGCTCACAAGGGCAGTTAGCTTAGTACTAATCTATGAACCTAAAAAAAGAAATAATAAAACTTCTCAGTGCTGAAGGGGTCAAAATAGCTTTCATACGGGATATGCAATTAAAGGCAAAATCACCAACACGGTCTACTAAATGACAGATGGGAAGAATTTTATTAAACTGTGCACTTTTCATTTATTATTGCTGGTACTTTGACAGAGTTTGTTGAGCTGCATCCAGATCCAGACAGACCTGTATATTTACGGTACTTATGTATTATCGCAACCAGATTCCTAACATAAGTAGTGGCTGTTTTCCCTGCCATTTTCCTGCCAAAAAATGTTAATACATAAGTACCCTGACATGTCCTATAGCAGAAGCTTATTTAAAGTAAGTGGCTGTGGAACTGCGGTCTCAGAAAGAGGTACAGCTACTGTTAAATGAGGTTTTGTCTTTCTTTACAACCTGGTCATCTGTGAGTGCCTTATCCAAACCTTAGACATTTTACACACCCTTACAAATTAAACTTTCTGCAATTATCCAGGTACATAGACATTGTTTTACAAATGCAGGATTCCATCTCTGTCTCCACATATTTATTGTAATTTAAATGTTATTAATGTAGCGATACATATATCAGCAGTGTCTGTTGCCGCTGTCTCGGATGGATTATCCTCTTGAATATGACACTCTTCTGTTTGTTTTCAGATGCTGCACTGAGATGAATTTCTTGGCAAATGTCACTTTAGGAGTGTTTGATATCACGCATTTATCCGCGTACGTGTCTGATATCCATTTTAATGCTATTGAGGTAAACCGTTCTCAGTTTGATGACTTTAATACCTTGGTAACATTCTTTGTCTGTTGGCTCAGGTTTTTCTGCAGTGGTTAGTCATTAAGCCTTGTCGTACATGTGACAGGTTAAGTGTGACTCAGGAACAGTGTGGTATGTGTATGTTTGCTGTTAACATTACGTTGCAGTAAGTAGGTAAGTAAATAAAATACATCATTTCACGAAAACAATACAAATTAGAACATGTTAGGAATCTGGTTGAGATAATACATAAGTATCATATTTACTTCTGAGTACTGAACTCCACTTTATCTGACAATCTGTTAGTGCTATATCCAGTAATTCATGCATTAACTACTGTGACCTTGCTCTTGGTTTGAAATTATCAGTGCACAGGACTCTTGCCATGACCATTTTCTTTGATTTCCTGCACTTTCTGTTTGGCTCCTAGCCTTAATCTGTTGATTTTGCACTCTGGGTGGCCCCAGACAATGTTTTTTTACATTAGGAGGTCTTTGGTCTACTCTATAGTGGTGGTCGAGAGAGGCCAAGTCACTTCCAAACTGGGATACACTGTTTGAAACTTCCAAGTGCTTGCTTTTGGTGAAAGGGCCAATCTGTTTGATTGAGCTTTGTTTTTACCTGTTCATTATCTCAGAACTCCAACTTATTTAGCAATGACACCATTTTTCCCAGAGGCTTTTGGTGCATCTAAATCAGTTCACCACTGGATAAGTGTTTCCGAAAAGTCTGTGTTGGACTGCATTTCAAATATTTAATGTTCTGATGTTAAATTGTCCCGTTTTGAAGAAGAATTTGCACTTTAGACCTGTTTTTAGCTGTTATTGCTGGTAAAATGCAAGTGCTTGGTAGACTGCTTCCAGAACCAGCAATAATTATATATTTACTGAATATTTATTGCTGAATAATAAACTGCATTTTATCTGAAAAAGTGTTAGTGCTGTATCACTAATCTGTGTATTAGCTACTGCAACCTTGTTCTTGGTTTGAAGTTATCAATGCCTTTACTCTTGCCATGACCATTTTTACACTGGGTGGCCCTAAACAGTACTGCTACATTATTTATTTTTTTTTGTCTGCTCCCTGGTGGCAGTAAAGAGAGGCAAGATCACATCTGAGCTGGGATACAATAATATCTCAAAATACATGCTTGCTACTAGGCAGAAGGCTGCCTTGTTTGTTTGACCTTTGTTTCTGTCAGGCTTATTATCTTAGAGCTCCAACTCCCTTAGTGTCAACACTATTGTTGTCAGAGACTTTTTGGTACATCAGGATCAATCTACTGCTAGATAAATGTCTGTCAAATGTCGTTTTGAACTGTATTTCAAAGAATTAAAGTTCTGTCATTTAAGTTTCCAACTCTTTTGTGTTTGTAATGCATGATGGGAATGCACCCCATTCCTAAGTCAAAGTATGATTAAAGTTTGTGAAATGAGTATTGTTTCAATCTTTAATGGTACCTAAAAGTGCTCTTTGCAGCACCTTCAATGTACCCAGTATTAACTCCTTCTGCAATTTATATGGAGTTAGGTGTATTGGTAGCAAAATGAAATAAGACTGTACATTCTTTGTTATGAGAACCATTGCTCCTATCTATTGGAACTGACTGAGTATCCTTCCTCCACATTGCCTTCATTTGCATTCATTTTGGCCTGAAAATCCTGTTATTTTATGATTCTGTGTCTCTCTGTATATAAGACACTAATCACTGGGTGTACCAATTTCTGTGATCAAGGCTACTTTTGTCTTATTTTCTTGGCCTACTATATTTGGTTTTCTTGCATCTATTTTTGAGCTGTTGGTAATTGTTAATTCCATAAGATATAAACTTTACCATTCTCTATCATGCTTTGTGGCTCATGTTTCCAATGCTTCTGAGTTATTTCAGTATTGTAATGTTTGCGCAATACCCACTGCAACAGTCTTGCCTCATTATTATGCCTTTCAGTATATAGTCCAATTGTCATTAGTGTATCACACCTAGCAAGAAGATATACAACTGTTTCCAGTTCTGCTTTACAGAATCTGCATTTGTCTGTTTCTCCTACATGTTCAACAGACTTTGTAAACCCATGTATGCATAGTCAACTGTCCTGGGCCACTAATATTAGCCTTTCATCTTTTGGTTTAAATTCATCTCTCCTTAACCATTATTGTGTCAGATCCTGGTAAACATGAGGTTGTTCCTGGAGTTTTCTGTACTTGCAATTATATTTATGCCTTTTCTGCATTTCTTGCCTTCTCATGTCATTCTTCTCCTTATATTACTTCTTTTATTTTTGGCACACTCAGTTGCTGCTTGATTTTTCTGTGTACTTCTGGTTTGGTTTCCATTCCCGCTTGACACAGATATGCTTGTGCTAAACTAAGCAGGGAAGTCTTCTTAGATTTTTTCTTTTCATATTTTGAAACTGCACTGTGTTTGGATCTGATGAGGTCAGCAGATATATATATATATATATATATATATATATATATATATATATATATATATATATATGCATCTTTCAACTGCATATCTATACATGCTATCAGTTTTGAGGAGTCCCATACATCCTTCAGAGAGAGGAATATGTAATTTTGTTATACACTGATTTTAATATATTATGAAGCATTTTTCTTGTTTTCCTGTCCAACTGATCCAGTACCTTTTGGGGCCAATCAATCTCCCGAAGCTGTAATTCAGAACAGGAAGAGCAAATTAGTTTATAGCTTGGACATCGTTAGTAGATGCCAGGACTGTTTTCAGCATTATGTTTAGTCTTCTAGAATGTTCTTTACTGAGTTTTGTTCACATTTGTTCAGGTTTTATTGTTGAGCCTTCATCGGTTCCCAAATATTTATGCACTCCCTCCTGCTCAAGTTCCTTCATATCACATTCCTGTCCCAGACTGACATTGTTTTTTTTTTTTTTTTTTTGGTGCTGCAGCTTTCCTGATTTAAATGTTGCTTTTGCACATTTATTAAATTTATTAAAACTAAATGACATTCTTTTATCATCAGAGAAAGTTTTGATCACTTCCAGTTGTGCTTTCAGCTCCTAATTTTATGAACTATGCAGTTTTTTTTAAATCATCCACAAAAAGTAGCTAAGTCAATTTGTTGTTGTCTGGAAGCCAAATTGTAACCATGAATTAATCTGTTAATTAGACAGATTACTAGGTAAAGGACAAGGCAAAAGAACAGCAGATCCACAAAAAGTCATCCTTGAAAACCCTCCTTTGAATTTTTTACCCCCGGATAAAAATTTGTCCTTAATCATGGCTTAGTTGCAAAGTGGTTTGCCACTGTTGCATGGTCACTGTAATGTAATTGATAAATGTAGGGTATATTTTGTACACCAGAAAATACTCTTCATCCATGAATGTGGGATAATGTCAAAACCTTTTTTGTAATCTATTCATACCATACTTTTCTCCCCATTTTTACAATTTTTCATTATGACTTTGTTTAACAACAAATGATCCATTGTATCATATGACCTATGTTCTATTGTCATGATTGAATTTTCTCCTAAATAATTATAAACTCTATCAGCATCAATTCCAGTATATAGTTTGCACATCATCAGAAGGCAAGTTATTGATCTTTAGATTGTGGGTAGCTTGCAGGTTCACTCTTAAAGAGATGTATCATTTTTCTTGTTGTTAACCAGGTTAGTGTCTGTTTGGGGTGCACACATAAATAGTTTTTACTCAGGGCTAAACCTTTGTGTAACGATTTTAATATTTTTTTGCCAGAATTTAGGGACTGTATCTGGGCCTAGGGGTTTCCTTAGGGACTTTTCTTAATTTTGTTTCAATTTCTCTGGCCATTATTTCATCCCATTTCATATCCTGTACATTTGAACTTCTTACTATTTATTTTAGTTCTTCTGTCCATTCAGCATCTTTGTTATGTTCCACAGGGTCTTCATAGACATTTATCCAAAATGTGTCTATTTCCTCTTTTTTGGTGTTGTTTCTATTATTTTTCTTTGCTTCCCAATTCTCTATAAAACTTTTTTGGGTAATCAATGAATTGCTCATTTTGTACTTTTCCTTTACATGAATGCAGAATGCTCCTGTATAAACCGCAATTTATTAAAAAAGGTTAAGCACTTTCATCCGAATGGCTGAACATCATCAGAACTAAATAAATACACAAACTTTATTCTTCTGTAACTTAACATCACATGATCAATTAACTAATTAAGTATCAAAACACCTGTGTAAAATGGGATCATAACTTAATAAAATGTTGAAATGACAAATCTACAAAAATATGACCTGACCACAAAGAAAATAAACACAGTTCATTCATTTCATAAACTATTACATCATTAATTTGCTAGGTATATTTATCTAAAACCAAATAAATGTTAAAAAAGCTACTCATGGTCTTAAATTCATCCAATGTAAATAAATGAATAAATATGAATTGGTTTAGGCTTCAAAAAAACATTTTTTCACCTTAATACACTGGATATAGAGACTAAATCATTCAGTCCTGGTTTCAAATAGGAATTAGTTCTAAGTTACCATTTCAATTCCAAAAACTCAAGAATATCATACATTGGTCCCCCATGAGATCCAAGATCAACTTGATCAATGTCATAAACTTAACGTTATGGTAACTTTCATCATTAAGATGTCTATATAATATGTTGTTCTCATTTTTTTATATATCATATAAAAGCTGATAAATTCTGATAATTTCTGGATCTGAAGGGTTTAATTGTTTTTGCAATATAAAAATTGGGACATTGCTGACACTGTGCTACGTATACCACTCCCTTACTGTAGCAAAACAATTTATGATTAATTTTAATTTCTCCATAGCCCTGAATAACAAATATGGAGCCCTCCATAATAACTTTGCATTGGCCACATACCCCATACTTAGCCATAGCTCCACCAGGACTCAGGTTCCTATTACTTTCAATAACAGCATTAAAGCAGGTGTCCTTCTGGTATACTACCTTAATAACCTCACCTACCTCATTCAAAAATCCTGATTGGTAGTGAAAATTGTGTAATTTTTAGAAATGCTGGTCTTAATGTCTACAAAATCAGTATTATAAGTCAAAGTCATACCATATGTAAATTTGCTGATACCATTAACAGAGTCCTGTCTCAATTCCCACTGGCCACCCATTCTAAGTATTGGAGTAAAGTCTCCTTTATCTCTTTTGGATCCTACCTCTTTTTGGATTTCATTTACTAAGAATGAAGGATAACCACATGCCTCAAACATTGTTTTTAGCACATCACTTTCAGTATTAAACCTATAGTCTTCAGATACCATTGTCACTAAATGCACAAATTGCCCCCTGACTAAGGACTTTTTCTGATGAGTGGGGTGCCAACTACTAAAATGTAATAAAGAATTAGAGTAAGTTGGTTTCCTGTATAAATTAGATTCAAAACATTATTGTGTTTTGTTCTTAATGATTAAGGTGTCTAAATAATTAGTTTCATCACAGTACCAGTTAATAGTGAATTCTAACAATTCAGTTGTAGACTACAAAAAATTCCTTAAGTTTGTCTACTTTGTCAGTCCAAAAAATGCAATATCATTCAAGAATCTTCAGTACAGGGAATGATATTGCCTATATTGTGCAGGAGAAATGGCATTTTCTTCCCAATATGTCATAATAATAGCAAAAGTTGGAATTTTCATGAAAGTGGCATTCATTTGGTATAAATTTTAGGGAGTATGCTCATTTTGACAACTGAGGCCTTAGATAAAGTAGAGAGTTTAAGCTTTTCCCATTTGCTGATTTTGCAGACTATATTAGTCCATGTTTTAAATATGTTATTAATCATATCTAATTGTGTATGACTAAAGATTATACCTAAATATTTCATAGGTACATAGGTTCATAGGTGGGTACTAGGCTATCTGCCCGAAGGCATTTATAAGCCTAGCCAGAATGTGTTGGCTTTCGCCACCCCCTTAGATTAGTTCCCTGTGCCTCTGTCCAGCAGAGTCATTGAAGTAATCCCTGAGGTAAACTTTCTGTTTCCCATCCACTTGTCAAGGTTTCTTTTGAAGAGTGTTAGTGAGGAGCTCTGCCTAATGTCGATTGGGATCTTGTTCCAAAGCATGGGAAGTCTCTGGGACAGGAATCTATCCCTCCAGCATGTCCTATTTATTGTTGTGGTGAGGTTTAGATCCCTAGAACATGTGGCTTGAGTGGATAAGATTTTCTTTAGGTGGAGCATGTCCATCAATTCTGGGTTGGACATGGCCTTGTATGTCAGGCAGAGATCACCTCTGAGTAGGCGGTATGCAACCGAGTACAACTGGAGTTTTTTTTTAGTTGAGCTGCATAGGGCATCTGTTTGAGGCCATTGATCCTCTTGGTGAGGTACTTCTGTGGTCTTTCCAGCTGTTGTAGGTGGCTTGTAAGGTACATCCCAAATGGGGTGTTGTACTTTATGATCGGTCTGATGAGTGATGAGTAGAGGGGCACAATGACCTCTTTTGATAGAGATGCAAACCCCTTTGTGATTAGGTGGGCCACGTACAAGGATTTTCTAACCATTTTGGCAATGTGATTATCAAAGGTAAGATTACTATCTACTTGGGTCCCCAGATCCCTTATTACATCTTTCGTATTTAGGGGACTACCACCTATGTGGTAGTTTGTGGGTACTTTGTTTCTTTCCAAAGGGGATGACAATGCCCTTTTTGGCATTTAGCTTGAGGCCATGATTTTGACACCAGGTATCCATCTCAGTGAGACCCTTTTGGATGAAGTCTGTGTCAGCCAGAGAGTCAATTATAGCCCCCAGTTTGCAGTTGTCTGCAAAATTGGTCAGCCATAGTCCTCCTGTGCTTGCTTGTACCTCTGAGAAGTATATGCCGAACAGCAGGGGTCCTAGGACTGAGCCCTGGGAATACCACTTGTAACCGGTTTTGAGTCAGACCTAGCTCCCGCAACTCTTACCATGTGGGTTCTGTCTGTGAGCCAGTTGGCAACCCATCGTGTGACGTAGGGGGTTATGTTCAGGCTGGTGAGCTTGTCTATAATACCAGAATGGGGAATGGTGTTGAAGGCCTTAGCGAGGTCTAGGTAGGCTGTGTGTACCACCTTTCCCTCGTCTATCACCTTGGTAGCTGTCTCAAAGAAGTGCACCAAGTTTAGGAGGCATGATCTGCCCTTAACAAAGCCAAACTAGGTAGGGTCCAGTGTTTGGAGGTTCCCAATGTCTCTGATAATCAGCTCCATGATAATGCGCTCCTTAGCCTTGCAGACCAAGCTAGTCAAGCTTATAGGACGATAGTTCCTGGGGTCTGTTGTGGCTCTACCTTTGTGGAGTGGAATAACCGTTGCTGTGCACCACTCTATGGGTATGTAACCTGTGGAGAGGCTGAGTTTGAACAGTGTGTTTAGGTGAGGGGTTAGTTCGTCTTTGAGCTTGTGTAGGACTCAGCCTGGGACACTGTCCGGTCCCACTGATGCTGTGTTTTTGGCTTTGGAGAGGGCTGTTTTAACCTGAGTGTCTGTGATTTCAGGGACTCTACATTCTTCTGGTATGGTTATGGGCCCTTTTGGGATGAGAGGGGGATGAAGTTTGCTCTGAACCTGTCTGCCAGGATGTTGGTGATATCAGTTGTCTCAGTATATTTTGTGCCATTCTGCACTAACTCCAAGCAGATCTGAGCATTGCCACTTAGATTCTTGACATAGCTAAAGAATGCCTTGTGGTTATCTTTGGAGTCCTTGGCAATTTTTCTTTCGAAGCTCACCTAGGATGATTTTATGAGGGATCAAAGTTTCTTTCTGATACTGATCAAGGATATCTTCCCTTCTTGGGATTTTTACCCTTTTCTGTACTAGTTTCCTCCTTCTATTGTATAGCTTGTTTATGGCAGGAGTCCACCAGACTGGTTTTCTTTTCTTGGAGAAGTGAGTCTTGGTTTTGCTTAGGATGGCATGATCCATGCATTCTTGTAGCTGCCCATAGAATGCATTAGTAAAGGATTTTGCAGCTTGGACAGTGTATCCTTCTGCATGGGGGCTTTGAAACTTTCCACCTTGGTCTTAAGTAACGTGAAGTTTTCTTTTGAAAAGTTTTTCACAGTGGTTTTCTTGCCCGGGGGTGGGGGATGAATATGGATATCCAAAGTGATTTGTTTATGGTCAGATCTAACCAGCGAAGAGTTGACCTCTGGTGTGGAACACTGGTCACCCATGTTGGTGATGACCAGGTTCAATAACTTGTCACCTCTGGTGGGAGTGTTGACCAGATGAACCAAGGCATTTGAGTTTATAAATTCTAGGAAAAGTTGGGCAAGGGAGTTAGTACTTGAGTAGTTCTCCCAGTTAATGTTTGGGTAATTGAAATCACCCAATATTAGGTTGTTTGGTAGGACCTTTTTGTTTCCCAGTGTTACCAGAAATGTGGAATGGGGGTCCTGGGACATGGTGGGAGATCTGTAGCAAGCTAAAATTTCAATTGCAGTTTTGCCCATTGTTAGTTGCACGTGGATGATTTCTGAAGCATCGTGCTGTGCCACTAACCTGGAGGTGTGGGTATCCTTGATGAATATGGATACGCCCCCGCCTTTTGTATTTCGGTTTGGGTTCTGTGCCCAAAATGTATGGTATGAGTTGTAGCCTGGTAGTGCTGGGGTGCTCTCTAGAGCCTTAAACCAGGTTTCTGTTACTGCACATATATCAATTTTCTCCATACTGAGGAGTGCCTCGAGTGCATGCATTTTGAGGTCTAGACTTCTGGCATTGAGTAGCATTACCCTCAGTTATTTGTTACTTGTGCTATTTACGGTGGTGGGTTTGTCTTTTGAGCCATGCCTAAAAAGGCACTATGGGGGTGGCAAGAGCCTTGGCCAGTATTCGAAAGCCTAAGGGTGACAGGTGCAAGCCGTCCCTAGTGAAGCAGTGTGGCTTGTCGAGCAAGTCATCCGAGGAGGACAGACACTGGATCCTTTGAGTGACACCAGAAACTTAGCCAATTGTTGAAATCAAGAATTTTTTTCTTTATACTGTGGTATCATTCTTGGTGAGGGCAGGATGCTACTTAGGGTCAGGGTCATACCTACCTGGGCTACGTGATCAGAGAGCTCTTCCATGTCTCTTTTCATGTAGTCCAGGGAGGTACGGCTCAGGTCATTCACACCAACATGGACAATGACAGAGTCATATCTGTACTTGTTCTGGAGTGACCTGAGTGCTTGTGTTATGTGGTGGATCCTGGCACCTGACAGGCAGCTAACAGTAACCTTCTCCTTATTCAGCCTAGTGAGTGGAACGTCAGTGTACCTGACTATAGAGTCACCTATTACTAGTGTGTTGGGTATGTTATTTTGCCTTGAGGGCTATGACTGCGTGGCACACTGGTTTTGCGAAGTATGTGTTTCATGGTTTGTGTTGGGGGGTGGAGGATGCTTGGATGTCTGCTTTGGAAGTCTGTGTTGCTTTTGCAGATTTTTATTTAGAGCCTCTGAGTATGTTTTCATGTATTTATGTGTGTTTTTTACTGGTGCTGGTTTAATGGGTCTATGTGAGACTGGTGGTGTGATGCAAGTATTTCCCTTCTCCTCTTGACTGTCAGATCCAGTCTTGGATTGAGAGAGCTTAATCTCTAGTCTAGCTGTATAACTGTATCTCTCACAAAATATAATCCACTTTTATATTAGTCTCTGGAAAATAAAATTCCTTATGTCCAGAAAGAGGTTGGCAAAGAAGAAGTGGGATTGTCAGAGAGATGAAGAAAGTAGACAGGAGTATAAGGAGATGAGGTGCATTGCAAAGAGAGAGGTGGCAAAGGCTAAGGATAAGGCATATGAAGAGTTGTATGAAAGGTTGGACACTAAGGAGGGAGAAAAGGACCTGTACTGATTGGCTAGACAGAGGGACTGAGCTAGGAAGGAAAGATGTGCAGCAGGTAAAGGTGATAAAGGATAATGAGGGAAACATACTCACAAGCGAGGAGAGTGTGTTGAGGAGATGGAAAGAGTACTTTGAGGGGTTGATGAATGAAGAGAATGAGAGGGAGAGAAGGTTGGATGATGTAGGGATAGTGAATCGTGAAGTACAATGGATTAGCAAGGAGGAAGTAAGGATAGCTATGAACAGGATGAAGAATGGAAAGGCTGTTGGCCCAGATGACATACCTGTGGAAGCATGGAGGTGTTTAGGTGAAATGGCAGTGAAGTTTTTAACCAGATTGTTTAATTAAATCTTGGAAAGTGAGAGGATGACTGAGGAATGGAGAAAAAGTGTTTTGGTACTGATTTTTAAGAATAAGGGTGATGTGCAGAACTGTAGTAACTACAGAGGTATTAAATTGATCAGTCACAGCATAAAGTTATCGGAAAGAGTAGTGGAAGCTAGGTTAAGAAGGGACATGATGATTAGTGATCATCAGTATGGTTTCATGCCGGAAAGAGCACTACAGATACAATGTTTGCTCTGAGAGTGTTGATGGAGACGTACAGAGAATGTCAGAAGGAGTTGCATTGTGTTTTTGGAGACTTAGAGAAAGCATATGACAGGGTCCCTAGAGAGGAGTTGTGATATTGTATGAGGAAGTCAGGAGTGTCAGAGAAGTATGTAAGAGTGATACAAGATATGTACGAAGGTAGTGTGACAGCGGTTAGGTCTGCTGTGGGAGTGACGGATGCGTTTAAGGTGGAGGTGGGGTTACATCAAGGATCAGCTCTGGGCCCTTTCTTATTTGCAATGGTGATGGACAGGTTGACAGACGAGATCAGACAAGAGTCCCCGTGGGCTATAATGTTTGCAGATGACATTGTAATCTGTAGTGAGAGTAGGGGACAGGTGGAGGAGACCCTGGAGAGATGGATATATGCTCTAGAGAGAAGAGGAATGAAGGTCAGCAAGACTAAGACAGAATATATGTGTTTGAATGAGAGGGAGGATAGAGGAATGGTGAGGATGCAAGGAGTGGAGGTGGCGAAGGTGGATGAGTTTAAATACTTTGGGTCAATATTTCAGAGTAACGGTGAGTGTGGAAGAGAGGTGAAGAAGAGAGTATAGGCAGGATGGAGTGGGTGGAGAAGAGTGCCAGGAGTAATTTGTGACAGACGAGTACCTGTAAGAGTGAAAGGGAAGGACTACAAGAGGGTAGTGAGACCAACTGTGTTATATGGGTTGGAGACAGTGGCACTGACAAAAAGGCAAGAGTTTGAGCTGGATGTGGTAGAGTTAAAGCTGTTAAGATTTGCACTGGGTGTTACAAGGGTGGACAGGTTTAGGAATAAGTATATTAGTGGGTCAGCCCGGGTTGGAAGTTTTGGAGACAAAGCCAGAGAGGCAAGATTAAGTTGGTTTGGACATGTGCTGAGGAGGGATGCTGAGAATATTGGGAAAAAGATGCTAAGGATGAAGCTAACAGGTAACAGGAAAAGAGGAAGGCCTAAGATAAGGTTTATGGATGTGGTTAGAGAGGACATGCAGGTGGTTGGTGTGACAGAGCAAGATGCAGAGGATAGGAAGAAATGGGAACAGGTGATCCGCTGTGGCGACCCCTAATGGGAACAGCTGAAAGAAGATGATGATGATGGCCTAGGGGGTTTAGTGGATAGATAATTGACTTATTAGGATTAATAGCATACTTTGATACTTGGGAGAAATTGTCTATGGAAACTAAGATTTTACCAACTCTTTAGTTAAGAGTAGTAACAGCATCAACTAAGGTGACATTTTTGTAAATATGTATATATGTATAGTAGTTTAGTTGATGTTATTATGCCTCAAGATATACTCTTATTGTATTACCATAATGTATAGGTCAATTGCTTTACTATATTCATACCTCCTGACTGAACCATAACACATAACACAATTATAACTTCATTGTAATCCTATATTGTTAACTTTAGCTAAATTGAAATTGTTTTATTACAGTGTGTGAACATCTAGTTTAATAACTTGCTTATGTTATGCAAATTGTAACATCAGCAACTTCTATTGTACTGTATATCTTTTTTTGATTTCATTTTATGAAAAAGTTAATAAAAAATATTTGAGAAAAAAAATAATAGCAAATGTTGGGGCACAGGATTCTCCTATGGAGCCCCAGAACTCTATCTAAACAACTGCCCTTCAAACAGTATAAAATTATTTTCCAACACCAAATTCATCAGGGCAGTTAAAGTGTTTACCTTCACTTGGTCAAATTCAGATTTTGCACATAAATGTTCATAAAACCATTTGAGACCAGTTTCATGCTGGATAACCGAAAAAATGTCTTTCACAACAATAGTTACAAAAATTAACACATCATTGTATAATTCACTAGATACCTTAGTTAAAAAAATGCCATGAATCTGTATATAAGTGTTGTATTGCCCTCACCACTTCCTTCAACTGCAAATCAATGTAAAGTGCAAAAGTTCTTAGAACATTTTGCATGCACGATTGTTCATAAAGGAGGATCCATCTGATATTTATGGATTTTAGGGATGCAGAAAATTGTGGAAATTCTCGGTCCAAGTCCCACCAAAAACTTGTATTCACTCTTGCTCAAACAATCATCTAGTAACAATTCTTCTAAACATGAATCTATTTTCCTTTATGCTGTACTTTTTTCATTCAGGGATACTTCCTCATATGAACCACCATATAGCAAAGTTAGCATTCTGTTAATATAATCATTCACCATCATCACTATCACCCCCCTCACCCTTGTCAGCTTTCATTTACCTGATTTGTCTGGTGTTAATCACACTATTCAAAACCTCCCATTCATCAACGCTCAAATTTTGTAAATGGAAATATTTCTTGTGAAATTAATAATATTTCTGATATCATACTGATATCATACTCACAAAATTTTTCAAGTATCAAAATTATAGGGTGCAAAGGGGGATTGAACACACTAGGCTTTCTACAGAGCCTGATTTATTGAAATATAGACTCAAATTTAATTTATGTGTGAATAATTTGAGGTCAACAAGAACATCATCGAGTTTTGCTTTTCTTACTGGGACAAACATAAACCCCTTTTCAAACAAGTTAGCCCAAGTTTTATCAACATAAATATCACTGCAATTATAGACCTTAAAATCTTGTCTGGTGTTAGAAATAATCAAACATTGATCATTCATCTGTTGAATCTGTTCCCGTGCACTGCCCTCTTTCTCCTTCCTTAGTTGTTCCAGCTGAAACTATTCACTGGGGCATGGCAGTTCTGTTCCTGATATCCATTGCCCTGTTGCCTTAACTGTCTGGATCTCCTGAGGAGGGGGTTGCTCTAAAGGGACCTCATCATGACTAAACTCAGATTCCACTTGATAATGTGGTGCCTCTTCACTGGGACTCAAATTGTCATGATTCACCACCTCAGCAGTATGTACTCTCTGGACTCTACTCTCAGACAAGCTACTTCTACCAAAAGGGGGGAGGATATGCTTTCCCCTGCTTATAATCACGTTTATCATGGAGCAGTTTTTTATTTTTTTCTGATCTTAACATCATGAATAATACTATTCACCTTGTAAAAAGTATCTCTATATTCAGTGCTCCTGTTGTGAATCAACAAGTCATTTCTGATAGTAGAATCAATGTCATTAATACTAGTCAATAATATGTCCATTTCTTTAGGTTATCTTTATAAGTGCCTCCATAAACTCGCATCCATGCCTGTTAAACAAGTCCGGCAATTCCTTATGCAGATCTGAATCGCGTATCAAACCTGAGGAATATTTCCAGGTTCATAAGCCCTTTAGAACACAATTGAGCTTAATACACTCTTTAAAATAACTGTTCTCAACCTGAAGCTTGTAGTTTTTTAGTGGCTTGTCATGAAATAACACCAACTGTTGATCTATCATTCCACGGACACTGTTTGTATATCCAAAATAATTTTGCAATTCAGTGTTACACCTGAACCAATTCTGAAGTGAGCAACTATCCTGCTGAGAAAATTGACCATTCACATCAGCTGAAACACTCCACAGTGTTCCAGTTGCATCATTTAGGATTTGTACTGTTGCAATAGCAACTATTATTTATTTGAACTGGAGTGATCCCCGACAATGTAATAAAACTACTCAGAACATCGGGAAATAAAGGAACTGGACTAACAAACCCATTATTGTCAGGTCAGTCCTTTTCATTTGCTGTGTAAGCTGTTTTAGCAAAGATGTTAGGTTATTGAGAGAGGATGTGAAATCCATAATGGTAATGTGCGATCCTTCAACGTTCTCAGAAGACATAGCTAATAACCAAATAACTGCAGAAACACTATTCACTAAGAACAAACTGAAATACGAACACATGATGCTCCTGTATAAACCACAATTTATTAAACAAGGTTAAGTGCTTTTATCTGAATGACCGTACTTCATCAGAACTAAAAAAAAGTACACCGATTTTCTTTTGTCTGTAACATTTCCTTTATATTTAAATGCATATCATCTAAGTTTTTTTTTTTGCTTGTGCTGATATATTTAGTTTATTATTTCCAATGGTGTACTATTGCTTTTATCACATCTATCTAAATATTTTTGATGATCTATATCCTCTTCTATACTCTTCTAACAGTTACACGTTTTGTCTTAATTGCTTTATAGTTTTCTGTATTTGTTACTTGCATGATGATGTTGCTTTATTCCCTTCTTTACCCTTATCACCCTGTATTTTCATAGTAAGACTTTATCTGTTATTAATTTTCTGGCAGGAAAAATTGATAATGATACCTATCAATTTATAGATATCACAACACCAAAGACCCCTGTTATCTTTGGAATTCCCAAGATTCACAAAGATCTCCATAACCCACCCATGAGAGCACTCATAGATGCTAGATCTTCTATGACCTACCCATGTGCATGCTTAGTGGATAGAATCCTCTTAAAGTACATTAAACTACTACCTTACACCTGTAAAGACTCATGGTCCTTTCTCTCAGATATCAACGAGCTCGAAATAGATCCACTATGTAATTTTCTTACCGTAGATGTAGTGGATCTTTATACATCTATACCACATTTGGAGGCTATTGAGCGGATAGGCACTCTTTTGACCAATCTAGGGGCTCCAAAACATGAGATTGACACAGTTACGGACCTATTAGATATAATTCTAACATCAAATTTCTTTACATTTGACAAAAAATACTTTTTGCAAACACAAGGCATAGCAATGGGTTCACCATGCGGCCCGTCAGTGGCTAATATATTTGTAGCCTACTGGGAAAAACGATTTATTCTTGGAAATTCAAACTACACACCTCAGATAGTTTACTACACGAGATTTCTGGACGATATCTTTATGATATTTAAAGGTTCAGAACAGGATGCTTTGCACCTTCTTGAATATATGAATAGCACTACTGAGTTTTTCAGGTTTACACACAAGTTTTCTACATCCAATATAGACTATTTGGACGTTAAACTTGAAAAAATCATAGAAGATGGGGTATTGATTTCCTCTATACATAGAAAACCCACTTATTGCAACTCATTTCTTCACTTCTCTAGCCAACACCCATACAGACAAAAACGTTCCATCGTCAAAGGGCAACTGATTAGAGCAGTGAAGATGTGTAGTACTGAAAGTAAATTCAACTTTGAATGTCAGGTTCTTCACGATATGTTTAGGAACCGTGACTATCCTGAAGCACTAATCAATGAGTTATTAGTAGAGGTTAGGAACAAGAGAGAAAATGGTTTTATACACCCTTGTTATCCACCAAATCTAGGGTTGGTAGTAATGATCTTACATGTACCTCTGAAATGATTCAAATAGATTTGGAACCCACTTTGACACAGGTTAATGAAGAGACACAAAGTTATTCCTGTAGCTTCATCACAACATACAACACAGATTCGAAAGATATTTGTTCTATTCTCTATAAAAACTGTTTTTTTATATCAAGTAACAGATTATTATCAGAGAAATTGGGGACAAAACCTATTATTGTATATAGGAAGGGGAGGAATTTGAAAACACTGTTGGAAAGTAATAAAAATACTGATTCCTTTTCAAAACAAAAAGGGACATTTACTTGTGGACACTGTAATTGGTGCAGTTGTCTGAAAACAGGGAGCTCCTTCCAAATCAATGGCAAAAAATATTTGATTGGGCATAAGATAAATTGTGAAACCAAATCTATTGTATATCTTGCCACGTGTGATAGTTGTCCTGCATACTATGTTGGAAAAACGGACCGTAAGTTTAGGGAAAGGATTTACCAACACATGTATGCTATCAGGAAACAAAAAAATGGCAATGCCCTAGCAAAGCATATTGATCTACATAATGGACATAAATTTTATTTTACAGCCATTGATCATATTCCTTACAATAGTAGAGGAGGACCTATATCAATTATTTTGGAAACCAGAGAGTTGGAATGGCAAATAAAATTGAATGCTTGCAGCTCTCCTGGTTTAAATGACAACTGTAATATTTCCTGCCTACTCAAATTGAAAAGTTATCTTAGATAATATAATTTGAATGGAGGACATCATTGGGTGGTAGTTAGTTTTATACTAATTAAATTTGTGGCATGGGGTTAGTGCATACTAGGGATTTCATTAAGCCACAACTAGGACTTAAAGTGGCAACAGCAAGTACAAGTTTAAATTATTTTTACTTATTTTTACTTTTATTTTTATTTTATTCCCATAATATACGAGACACATTCCTTATATTAAGAGGGCCAATAATATAGGAGTTTAGATTGACTGACATATAGTAATTAAGTCAATTTGTTAAAAATCATTATTATATGCTTGCTTGTAAAAGGTATACTGGTATGTATATGACAGGTACGATGTCAAGTTTCTTGCTTGTTTACCTTACATGTATTTTGAAAGGAATGGAATTGTAAGAACTGATAGGAAGGTCCGTTTTTTAATTAATTTTATTTAATTAATTACTTTGTATGCTTAGGATATTTTATGAGAGATTGTATGTAATACAACAATTTTATGAGAGGAAATGACGTGTATTGCACACGGAGCAAGTAAATTCATGTTGTATAAAGAGCGCCAATTTTTAAATAGTTTTAACTGTTCTCTGAAGAAGCCTCTATATTCTGAGTGGCGAAAACGCGTTTTTATACTGTGGATGAATAAATAAATTTTGCGTTAAGAACATTTTACATCTACTAGCTGGTGTGGTCTGTGGATTGTGGAGCTATACACGTTCTTTTTAAATGCATATCATCTAAGTTTTTTTTTTTGCTTGTGCTGATATATTTAGTTTATTATTTCCAATGGTGTACTATTGCTTTTATCACATCTATCTAAATATTTTTGATGATCTATATCCTCTTCTATACTCTTCTAACAGTTACACGTTTTGTCTTAATTGCTTTATAGTTTTTTGTATTTGTTACTTGCATGATGATGTTGCTTTATTCCCTTCTTTACCCTTATCACCCTGTATTTTCATAGTAAGACTTTATCTGTTATTAATTCTGCTGTACAGTAATATATCCTATTTACTTCTGTTATATCACATTAATTTCTGATAATAGTGTTTATTACTGCATTTATTTGTTTTATCAGACTTCTAGCTTTTTGTATCTTATTGACTTTCTGTTATCTATTTCTTTCATTGATTTTAGTATATCTATCAGTATTAAATTAAGCAACTCTTCCCTTAGATCTTTTTATTCCAAACTGATGGCACATTCTTTATTCTCTTTCTTGCTGGAATTCTACAGAATGTTCCAGAACATCTTCCTGTGCCTCATTTTCTTCAGCTGCATCCTGCATCATCCTTTGCTCTTTCATATGGGAATTCACTGGCATATCATTCCAAAATACTGAATGCATCAGAGTTGCTACAATTTCCTATTCCTTCCCTTGATGTGGAACTCCAAATGAACTTTTGTACTGCTTTTCTTCTGAAGGGTCCAAAGCATCTTCATGTGACAACTGATCAGATGTTTCTTGTTCTACTCATTTCTTCTTAATTTGTGGACTCACTCCTCCTTCATGCTGTGTTGTTACCAGAATTGGATTTTCTACAATAAATTCTTCACTTTGCAGGTAATCCATATCTTTGTCTTCTATTTCTTTAACTTCTTCATTACTAATCTTTTTTGTATTTCTTCCATTGTTATCTTATTTATTGTACTGAGAATTTTTCCTTATCCAAATGCCTTTGCATGTGTTTCTCTTCACATAACTTTGGTATTTCTTTTTTTATACTGATTTGTTTTGCTTTCTACTTTGCATAAATATTGCACCATATTAAATCTCTTTTTCTTTCCCATGACCATATTTCTCCTTCTGATTCTGTTTGTCCTACTTTGGGGGCTCATTGTTCCATCATGCTGTGACATCACCTGTGTTACACTTTCCACACTACATTATTTTATTCACAGGTATTCTATACCTTCAGCTTATATTTGTTTAACTTCTACTTTACTAGTGTTTTCTATGTCCCCCCGTTGTGATTTTGTTTTTTGTATTTTGAAGTTTTCCATATCTAAGTGCCTTTGCCTGTATTTCTCTTCAAATAGCATCTTTGGATCTGCTTTTTTAGATTGAATAGTTTGGCTTTTTATTTTGCATAAAAGTTACACTACGTCAGATCTCCCTTTCTTTCTGATGTCCATTTTTTTATATCTTTCAAAAATCTCTAAATTTTGTTCTTTATATTTTCACGCTTCCTCGGTTACTTCTTTTTCCAAATGGCCAAACGTTTCTTGGTCTACATAATGTTTTTCATGAACCTGTTGTACTCATGAAAATAAATTTGCATTTGAAACTTTTGACATTTTTTTTGTGCAAATAGTTTTCTTTTCTCCAATTTCTCTCTTAAATTATTTAAGTATCTTCTCTCTGGAAATTCTGGGCTTCTTGATTAATAGCAACAAAACATAATTTCTTTCTTATTCTCAGTAGTCCACTCTGTCATCTTTATATCTCTTTTTTCCTATCAGTTTTTGTGTTTTTTTGTGGACTACTACTTCCATCTACAATGGGGGGCATCCTTCCCCCTAAGCCTGGCCTAATCTCATTGTTGGAATGCTTCCATGTCTTGAGGATTCTACATTTTTCCAGTCCTAGCACCAGTGCACCTACCAGGATTGGGCACATTTTTTAATTCAAGCTTGTGCACCAAGCTGTCTTTTTATTATTTAACCTACTTCTGCCATGATCTATACTATATAAAATACATCTCATATATCAGTGTCATCTTGCTAAGATTTTGTAAAATCAGTGTTCACCTCATGAAGGTACTCATCAAAACTTGTGGATGAATTGAGTACCAGCCATACTACTGTCCTTTGCTTGCTGATTTTATCATCCCTTCATCTGAACCACTATCACCTCTCCATCCAGACCCCAGATGCTAGATTATGTTGTTTTGGAAGATTGCACTTTAAACCCACTTTTTAGTTGTTATTGCTGATATATTGCAAGTGTTTGCTGGGCTGCATCTAGACCCAACCAGATTTGTATATCTACTGTGCATTTACTGCTGAGTACTGAACTGCATTTTATGGGAATTTGTGTTAGTGCTGTATCACTAATCTGTGTATTAACTACTGTGACCTTGTCCTTAGTTTGAAATTATGCCTTGTCATGTGCCACAGCCATTTTCTTCATAATCTGTGTTTTGTGTTTGGCCTCAAGCCTTAATCTAATATTTCTATTCTCTGGATGACCACAACAGTGTTTTACATTAGAAAGTTTTTGTCTGCTCTCTAGTGGCAAAATAGACGAGCAAAGGCACTTTTGAGCTGTAATGCACTGTTTGAAACCTCCAAGTACCTGCTTGCTATAGTCTGGAGGGTTAATTTTTTGTTTGAGCTTTGTTTCTGTTTGACTCAACAGCTCACCTTGTGGCAATGCCATTGTTTTCAGAGGCTTTTTGTGCATCCTGATGAATTCACGGCTAGATAAGTGCCTGAAAAGGCTTTTCTGCACTGTCTGTCAAATATTTAAAATTCTGCCGTTAAGCTTTTGAAGAAGATTTTGTACTTTCAACTTGCTTTTTAACTATTGTTGCTGATACATTGCAAATGTTTGTTGGAGTGCATCTAGACTCAGCAACAACTGTATATTTACTTGCTGAGAATTGAACCGCACTTCATCTGAAAATGTGTAAGTGCTGTATTACAAATCTGTTATTA
The DNA here is from genome assembly GCF_019279795.1 of Protopterus annectens. NCBI lineage: Eukaryota > Metazoa > Chordata > Ceratodontiformes > Protopteridae > Protopterus > Protopterus annectens. The sequence goes on from NC_056735.1 coordinate 1,507,304,858, forward strand.
ACTACTGTGGCATTGTTTTTGATTTGAAATTATCAGTGAACTGGACTCTTCCAACTACTATTCTCTTTGATTTCCTGTACATTCTGTATAGCTTCTAGCCTTACTGGGTTGTTTGTATAATATGGGTGGCCCCAGAGATTTTTTTTTACATTAGGAAGTCTTTTGTCTGCTCCTTAGTGGCAATAGAGAGAGGCCAAGTCACTTCTGAGCTGGAATTCAGTTTTAACCCACTAGTTCCTGCATGCAATTAACCAGAGGGCTAATTTGATTGTTTGAGCTTTGTTTCTGCCTGTATAAAGTTGTCACATTTGAGTGGCATTGCTAATTGTGCAGTGGTGGTTGGCATTGCTCTGTATGGATGCAGACACTTAGAATTTTATTTTTCCTATACAAATACCTCTCTAATTTACTAAATGCCTAGCTGCAAACTAAGCAGCTAGAATGCACACTAATCATCAAGTTTGCCAATGAGTAGCTAGTTTGCCAACTGAGAAACCCCCACCCCTCAAGTTTGAACCTAGGCATTTTTAATCAGTCTTGTTAATAATCTATATTCTTTCAGCAACCAAGCTAGTCAGCTTTAAACTTATCTTGTATATCCTCCTATAGAATAAATGACTAGGATCCAGAACCATGGACACATGCATCCCTGTTATCATAGCAGCTGGACTGATGGACATGGACATTCTGAGGCAATGTAGCAATTGCCTTATGCATACTGACAACCACAAAATCCTCAAACATATGAATAAGGTATACAAGAGATGTAGTCAAACAATGTCATTACAGGCAAGGCTATATACATCTACATGACCAAACAGATTGTTAGTAGCACACACATGACATCCACCTCACATAGTACAGACCAGTCACATAGATCCACATATGCTGACGCTCTTAAATGTAATGTTTCCAAAGCACAAATACTTTCAGGGCACTGCATACACAAAACGTCCTCAGCAATGTCAAGAGCACTCCATAGAAACAAAACCCAAGAAGACACATACTGCCACAGCCCATGTTGTCTCAGCTACTAAGCCCATAAAGCATATAATTTCACAACCAAGTATTCTGTTCATGGGAGACTCTAAGGTGAGAGATGGCCTACTCATCAGGTTATGCAAAAAACAAAGTAGTTACAGTTAGCTGCTTATCAGGGGCCAGGCTCCATTGCATCATTCATGCGCTCAGGTTACATAACCCCAAGTATAAGTATGACTAGGTCAAAGTCCATGTAGGTGTTAACACTTTGAGATGTGCTTCCCAGGACTATATAAAGAGAGACATGACTGAACTCTTGGACTATGTGTCCCAGGCTGGTATGAATCTAGCACTGAGCAGCATTCTTCTTTCTGCTAGGATGATGCCACAATACAAACAGAAAATTGACTTAAACCATTGGCTTAAAGTATGGCTTTATTCAAAGTGAATACAATATTTGTCAGCTGGGGAAGACAGGGTCAACAGGCCATATGGATTTGCCAAGTATGGTTTTTATCTGTCCCCTCTGGTATTTCAAATATTGGCTAAATCTTTTCTACCCCTTACTGCCTTTTTTAGGAATTGCCATCCAGATAAACCTTCCAACATAGTTGTTACAAACCAGATAAATCTAAAGGCATTACTGCTCAATGCCAGGAGTCTGGAAAAGAAATTCCACTCACTGCAGGCTCTCCTCACCTTGAAGTAGGTAGACTTTTGTGTAGTCACTAAGACATGGTTTAAAGTCATGGAGAGCACATCAACAGTGCAGGACTAATATGCCGTCCACACATTTAGACCAGCTACTGCAAACAAATGCACAAAAAGGTGAATGTATGTCTATATACACTAAAAATAAATACATCTCAAGGCTGGTCCATCAGCATGATGGACTTGAGCTTTTCCATGTCCAAATCACCATAAATAAGGCCTCATGCCATATCTTTGCAAACTATAGGTCTCCCTTAATGATCCAGGAAAATCACAACACTTAGTTATAGGCACTCAACACATTTTCCATTTTCATGGGTGACAATAACCACCCCAATATAAACTGGGAATCATACATGACCACCACCATACTGGCTCAGAAATTCCTTGACTTTGTAAGTACCAACACTTTGGACAAACTAGTTCATACACCTACTAGGGCCTCAAGTATCCTTGACCTGTTCCTCACAAACACGATGGAACACTGCAACTCCCACCACACTGTAATGTCCATGCTAGTCAGGTCAGACCAATGTATGACAAGGGACACCTACAACCCTGGAACTTTTAAAAATTACTCCAAGGCTAACTTCCCACCACTAAGTAAATCTCTAAATAAATGTCAAGCCCACCCATCCCTGAGAATACTGATACCTATACAGAAACATTCACAGAAACCCTGTATAACCATACCAGTAGCTGCACAGAAATTCCTGTACCTACCTGAAGTAAGTACAGGCTCAGAGCAAAAAAACAAGCTGTCCAGAGGGAATTCCATCATTGATTGGCTATACAACAAAAGGAAGAAAGAAAGTCATGGCAAAAACTAAAAGGGACAATACCCAGTAAGGCAAATGCTCCCACATCTGCCTAAACAAGCAACTTAGTGGGTTAATGAAGTAAACAAAAGACAAATTTGAAGCAAAAATAGACACCCAGTTCAAGGATAACCACAAGGCTTTCTTCAGCTGTGTCCAAAACCTTAAAGGCAATAGACAGCAATGTACCAAATTAATTGCAAATGGTGGCATCTACATGGAACTAGAAGATATAGTTAATCTCCTACCTGACAAATTAGGCTCATGTTTTATCCCCATGTGAACCCTCGGACATTCCTGAGGAAGATCCTACATACATCTCTCCCCCAACCATGACGAGAATGCAGATTGTCAAGGTTGTCTCAAAGGCCAAGAACTCTGCATCAATGGGCCCTAATAATAACCCAGGATGCCTTCTTAATAACATGACACAAGTACTATCACACTCTCCTCACACCTAATGAATGGAATTCTGCAATGGTTATATTACTGCAGAAGTTTGGCCCATCCATGGACCTGGGAATCTACTGACCCATTAGCCTGATGAGCCTGCTATGCAAGACTATGGACAGGATAATCATGAATATCATAAATAAAACAAAATAGTTAATAGCAATAAAAATATATTTAATAAATACAAGTTTTCATATACAACCACACTTTTTCAAGAATTTCTCAAACCAGACACAGAACCATTTAAATATATTATTACAACAATCACATGATCAGTGATGTAAGACCCTTAACTGTAAAACAGGTTTTAAAGGTCAAGATTTGTTCAAACCTGATATATTTAATGCATTTAGTTGAGTTATCCATTCATATTCACAATATTCTGTTCTGTTGATAACATCACATCTCATACCATTGGTGATTATTTGTAATTGCAAGTAATTTATATTTGTATTTATCCTAAAAACAGTGAATGTCTTCCTGGAAGTATTTAGTAATTATATAGACACCATAAATTATGACATAAGAAACCTTCAAATACTGGACACTAGTCTGTTCTGGTTTGTTAAGGGCTAGTCTTGTTGCTAAACCTTGTGGACTTAATTAAGAAGGTCAGCAAAGTGAAGGACGAGGGCAAATCATACATACTACCTGTCTCAACTTGGCCATGGCATTTGAAGCAATATCCCACTTGGGCATTGTTAACAAGCTCACTAAAGTAGCATTTAAACCATATGTCACCTACTGTATAGCCAGCTAGCTCATTGACAGGATCCAAGAACTTAGAATATGGGAACACCTTCACAAAAAGGCAAATTACTAGTGGGTTCCCCAGGGTTCAGCGTTGGAGCCACTGCTGTTTGGCATCTACTTCTCTGATATTAAGGCTAACATCAAGGACCTCTGGCTGACCAGGTTTGTAGACAATTGATAATTGGAAGCAATCATTGATTCCCCCCAAGATACTAATATCCTCCAAGATGGCCTGACACAAAATAATAGCTGCTACTAGAGTCATGGCCTAAACCTCAAAACTAAAAATTGAATCATGGCATCTTTTGGGAAGATGGTCATGACTGTAAACTACCACATTGATAATACATCCTGAGAATAAACTCTGTAGTCAGGGACTTGAGAAAACATATAAACAGAGATTTGCCATTTGACCAACATGTTTCTACCGTGGTGAGGAAATTATTCATGTTGAAAAACTAAAGATATACATCTAAATCAAAATAAGTCTTAGTCCCATTGTACTCTTCCCTCAGAAGACCTCTCATTGAGCACGGTACTCCCTTTGGTATGTACCTCATCAGGCATAAGCAGTAATTGGATCATCCACAGTGATTTATCACAAAAAAATGCAATGGATAGAAAATGAGTCATATGCAGACTGCTTCATATCATTGAACCTATATTCAATTTCCCATAGGCTGCTGAGAGGCAATCTATGCCTAGCCTAAAAAGCATTCACTGATCTAGTATTAATGGACCAATTATTCATTCAGAAAACAACTATCATCAGAAACACCCAATCTAATGACCTAAACTTCACCAGCAACATAAATAGGACATGCAGGAGGGACAGGTATGTGTCTCAGAGGTCTCCCCATCTCTGGAACAGGCCTCCTAGCCATGTGAATCAGAGTTCTTCCCTGCATCTATTCAAGCATAACCTTGATGAGTGGATGGGGAACTGCAAATAAACCACTGGTCTGCCACACATGTCTGTACCAGAGAGAGGATGCTTGTATTCGCTTGTATACCTAAGAATATACACCCTTCACAAAACATTTTGGAGCCATTATCTATCAAATTTTATTTAGAGAAATGGTTAGGCTTAAAATGGCCTCTTGGGTCATTAGCCTAATGTTCTACACATACCTCTCAATTGTCCAGATTTTCTCAGAATGTCCAGATTTTTGCCTCATAGTTTTGGTCATCTTCTCATAAGAGTTATGGTTTCTGGCAAATCATTGAGGACTGATGTCACTAATAACATACATTTCAGCTTCAGACTGCATGTCCTGCAGAAAATGCATTCTAACACAAATCCTGTTATTCCAATAACTTTCGTAAGTTTATAAGAGCAATATTTAAAATCTTCACCTATTTTTATCCCTATGTCCCCCCATTACTTTAGGCTTTGTCCAGATTTCTTGCACTAAGAAATTGATCATATGATATTCTACTATGATACTGTGGTATAAGGCAGGACAGGCAAGTAATAGAGGACTTTCGATGGAGGTTGCAGGACTTGTAGAATAAGAAATATGATTATAGGAATGACTATAGCAATGGTTTTAAGAGCACTTTTGAAGGGAATAAGTGAAACATTTTATTAAAACTGATCGTGTAAAATTTTTGGGGCAGGAACTGAAATCAGTTTGTTTCTTTGTCCTGGAACACAATTTAGAGTGTCCTAAACTGTTGACTGAATAAGTGAAACAGAAAGATTGTCACTTACTGAGGCAGATGCATTAGGTAAGTTTTAGAAGTAGTTCTGCTATATAGCTTTGGTTATTATTGACGAAGAAACTTTTAGTCAGGAATTGTTAGCGTTTCAAAACAGAATTTTGCAGAAATTCTCCTACCTTCAGGACTGTTATTAGGCATTCCATTGGGAGTCTTTGTAGTACACAACAGGTATGATATTTTTGCCCTCATCAGGTTGAAAATTCATTGCTTTTTACTATTTGCAGTTAGAAAATTACCTTGCCTTTAGTGTAAAATCCACTGTCTTGGTAATGCTTAGCAGCAGTGATGTAAGACATTTTAGAAGCTACTGCTTTGGTTAGCAGTAATTACAAAGGAGAGACTAATATAATAAGAGAAGCAGGAAGAGCATATATCATCTGCATTGTTTCTGACGGTTTTAAACATCTGAGATATTTTGATGTTGTTGCAGCAAACAGTTTTAGATTTTTTTATATGTATGTATATATTAATATAAAACAGCCAAGCAAGATGTGCTGTGAATTATGGTAGGGCTATACTGTCCTTCAAAAATATGATGTCACTGCAGGCTGCTGTAGGTCAGCCACCATATTGTTTTATGGCTAACAAAAGAAGTGTAGGCATTAGATTAGTCATCCAGAGGCATAGGCCATCATAGGAAGCACACTAATGATGTCATAGTGCTTTCATGAAAAATGTATACATACAGACAAACATACACAAACGCACACACATAAGCACATATATGTGGATCTACTTTATTTGATCGATGTTTCAGATCATTGAACATCATATGGTAAAGACCATATGGTCAACAGACTGAAATGTAGGACATAGGCAGCTGAGGGATACTGTTTGTTTGGAGATCACAGTACAGTGTGGATTGGGGACTTTGGTCTTGTTTCTACTGTAGCGTGATGTTACAGTTGGTATATATTACTAGCAGGAGGATTGTGGATGCAGGTGGGCTTGCTCCCATGCAAAAACAGTGTTTTTGCTTCTTTCTGTTTTTGATATTCCACAAAGTAAGTCGTATGATGTTTGACATTTTGAAATGTTGAGCTTATGCATTAGAGCCATACATAAATATGCGTTTGTATGTATCCACATGTATGTGTGTGTGTGTGTGTGTGTGTGTGTGTGTGTGTGTGTGTGTGTGTGTGTGTGTGTGTGTATGTACATCATACCTCTCAACTGTCCAGATTTTTACAGAATGGCCTAATTTTTGCCTCATAGCTTTGGCCTATTCCTCACAACATCCGTTGCTTTCTGACAAATCACTGATAACTGAAGTCACTAAATAGTGACATACATTTGAGTTTCAGACTTCAAATTCTTCAAAAAAATGCATGCTGACACAAATCTTGTTACTTTTGCAATTTTCTAAGTTTATAAGAGAAGATCCCCTGAAGCAAGTCAGTAATGCGTGCTAAACCTAACACTGCCCCCACCTCAACCCTAACACTACACCGCATATTAAAAAAGCCTTTCCGATAACACTGCTCCTATTCAGACAAATTGGAGGCTAGTGTCATGAGGCAGTTTAGTGTAAAGATCTGGAAGGAAGCTTGTTTTCCTTTTTTAATATTTCACCCATTCAGTGTATTATGTATGCTCAATCTTATTTTTGTTTGTGGATTTTGTGCTATATTAAGTTTGATCATATACAGTTTCATTTGATGGAAGAATTTATGTTTGAAAGGGCATTTGTATATTTCAAACTGTCCCTAAAAATATTTGCCAGCTAGTTATTTTATACACAACCCTTGAATACTGTTTTCTAGAAAGTGCAGTGCTTTTTTAGTTCCTTTCTTTCTGTAAAACTTCCAGAATCACCTGTTAAAGATCTACTGTCTTTATTCTCAGTTGAATTTGAACAGATGCTAGGCTTGTCGCATACCTTGATGTCAGAGTGAAACGCTGGAGGAGAGTTTCTTGCAATCTGTTCTCTTGTAAAGGGAGAAATAGTCCTGTTTAGCCATGCCTTGTGGCATGGATGTTGGCTCCATTGCTAATTGTTTTGAATGGTTTATTTTGAAAGTGTCCTCTTTGTAGAGGAAGACTACTACTGGAACCAGTATTACACCAGATAGATGCTGGGTATTACAGGGTAAGTGCACCTTTTTATTTTTGAGAGATTGTAATGCTGAGATAAGTCAGTGGTTTCAGCTCCTGTTTTGTGGGTGTATGGTGAAGAATAATTGGGTGCAAATTATGTAATTTGTGTACTTCTGCTGTATTTTTTTCTACACAGTAATGCATTGTAGCATTTTATCTGTTTATTTCAAACATTTTCTATTCTAACTTTGATGTTGGCATGTGGGTGGTTAAGTACTCTTGGTCAGGAGCATTTTTGAATTTTTTTTATTTTAATTCTTTTCATTTTAACTGAATACATCATGGCTGGCCAGTTGTTTATTGATGGTATGGATTTAGCTTACTATTTGCTTGTACATGCGTGTATGCATTTGTGTACTTTTAGAAGAGTCTGGTTTTGCTTGAGGTTTAAGGTCCAGGAGCATGACTGTTTAAGTGTGTCTTCCTGATAAGGATTTCTGCATATATGACCTACAGTTGTACAAATTCAGGTTGTTAGGCACATTAGTCTCCATTAGCCTAGTTAGGTAGAGTTCTCACAGTGGTCCATGATGAGAAAACTTAGTGTCTCAAAGTTTATTAATCACTTGGTTTGCATGATACAGACAACTTCCAGTCACATACAATCAGCCTGTGCAATGGAAGACTGAGATGACTGATTTCTTGTGTTTGTCAATGTATATGTGGAGGTCAACCAGTTTGCTGTTATTCATAGATTACATTTGCTGTTATTCATAGATTATTGTGGATATAACTGCAGCCTAAGCATGTATAGTGATGCAGGAGATTGTAATTTTCCAACCCTGTCCTTTGTTATATCATCTCACATCCAGTTCTGTGATGTCATTGGATTTTTTTCTTTACTTTTCACATTCTCAAGTGCAGGCAGTATAGAGGTAGCAAATTCCTATCACATTTCAAGAAAGTGCAAGAAAGGATGAAAAATTAACAGAAAGTAAGATAGGAGATGCACAGTTTTGATTCAGATCAGGAAGTAGTATGGTTATTCCGATGTTGTTAGTGAGACAGATAGTGGAGGAGTGTCTACAGATGAAGAAGGGGCCCAACTGAGCATTCCCAGACTTGGAGGAAGAGTATGAAAAAGCTGATTTGGGTAGTCCTGCAATGTACTGAAGTCCTAGAAACACTGATAGAATTAGTGCAGACTATGTGCAAGGACATACACATTGGGTGGGAGGTTGGCATATTGGTTCATAGGTTCATAGGTAAGTACTAGGCTATCTGCCTGAGGGCATTTATAAGCCTAGCCAGGGTTTGTCGGCTTTTGCCACCCCATTGATTAATTAACTGATCCCCTGTCAATCAGAAGCCAATGAAGTGATCCCAGGGGTGTATTTTCTGTTACCCATCCACTCATCAAGGTTTCTCTTGAAGAGTGTTAGTGAGGGGCCCTGCCTGATGTAATTTGGAATTTTGTTCCAAAGCATGAGGAGTCTCTGTGACAGGAATCTATCCCTCCAGCATGTTATATTTATTGTTGTGGTGAGGTTTAGCTCACTAGAGTGTGTGGCTTGCAGTGACTTTGATTTCTTTAGGTGAAGCATGTCCATCGATTCTGAGTTGGCCATGACTTTGTAAGTCAGGCAGAGATCACCTCTGAGTAAGCGATATGCCACTGAGTACAGCCGGAGTTTTTTCAGTTGGGCTGCATAGGACATATGTTTGTGGCCATTAATCCTCTTGGTGAGGTACTTTTGTGGTCTTTCCAGCTGTTGGAAGTGTCTTGTGAGGTATATCCCAAATGGGCATTGTACTCTATGATGGATCTAATGAGTGACGAGTAGAGGGGTACTATAACCTCTTTATTTCTAGATGCGAACCCTTTAGTAATTAGATGGGCCACATAGAAGGATTTTCTAACTACTTTGGAAATATGATTGTCAAAGGAGAGATTACTATCGACCTGGGTCCCCAGATCTCTTATTACATCTTTTGTATTAAGGGGGCTGCCACCTATGTGGTAATTCATGGGTGTTTTGTTTTTCCCAAATGGCATTTAGCTTGAGGTCATCTCAGTAAGGCCCTTTTGGAGGATGTCCATGTCAGCCGGAGAGTCAGTTATGGCTCCCAGTTTGCAGTCATCAGCGAACTTGGATAGCCATAGTCCTCCTGTATTTGCTTGTACTTCTGAGAAGTATATGCCGAACAGTAGGGGTCCGAGGACCAAGCCTTGTGGGACACCGCTTGTGACTGGTTTAGAGTCGGATCTGGAGCCTGCTATTCTTACTGTGTGAGTTCTGTCTTTAAGCCAGTTGGCAACCCATCTCATGACATAGAGGTTTATGTTCAGGCTGGTGAGTTTTTCTGTAGTACCCGAGTGGGGAATGGTGTTGAAAGCCTTGGCGAGATCAAAGTAGGCTGTGTGAACCACCTTTACCTCATCTATGGCCTTGGTGACTGTCTCAAAGAAATCAACCAGGTTTAGTAGGCATGATCTGCACTTACTAAGGTTGAACTGGGTCAGGTCAAGTGTTTGGAGGTTCCCAATGTCTTTGTTAATGAGTTCCATGATGATGTGCTCCATAGCCTTGCAGACCAGGCTAGTCAGGCTTATGGGGCGATAGTTACCAGGGTCAGTTGTGGCCCCTCATTTGTGGATAGGAATAACTGTTGCTGTGCACCATTCTATGGGCACGTAGCCTGTGTAGAGGCTGAGGTTGAACAGAGTGTTTAGGTTGAGGGTTAGTTTGTTCTGTAGTTCGTGCAAGATGCAGCCTGGGACACCATCTGGTCCCATTAACACTGTGTTTTTGGCTTTTGAAAGGGCTGTTTTCACCTGTGTGTCTGTGATTTTTGGGACACTACACATTTCCAGTATTGTTGTGGGCCCTTTTGGAGGTGAGAGGAGGGTGATGTTTGCAATTAATCTATCTGCCATGATGTTGGCAATATCAGTGGGTTCAGTATATTTTGTGCTATTTTGCACTAGTTCAGTGCATATCTGTAAGTTGCCACTTAGATTCTTAACATAGCTAAAGAAGGCTTTGTGGTTATCTTTTGAATCTTTGGCTATTTTTCTTTTGAAATTAGCCTTGAATGATTTCATGAGGGACCTTACTTTCTTACTGATACTGATCAGGGATGTCTTTCCTTCTTGGGATTTGCTTTTTTTCTGAACTAGTTTCCTCCTTCTATTGTATAGCCTGTTTGTTGCATGGGGTCCACCAAACTGGCTTTCTTCCCGTAGAGGAGTGAGTCTTGATTTTGCTAGGGATGGCACAATCCATGCATCCTTGTAGGTGCTCATAGAGTGCATTTGTACAGCTTTCTGCATCTTGGGCAGTGTCATCCTTTAGCGTGGGCCTGGGGGCTATGAAACGTACCACCTCTGTCTTAAGTAAGGTGAAGTTTGCTTTAGAAAAATTCTTTACTGTGGTTTCCTTAGTTGGGGGTAGTGGTGGGGTGTGGACATCCAGAGTGATTAGTTTATGGTCTGATCTAACCAGTGATGGGTTGACCTCCAGTGGGGAACACCTGTTGCCCATGTTGGTGATGATCAGGTCCAATATGTTTTCACCTCTGGTAGGGGAGTTAATCAGCTGATCCAGGGCATTTGACTTGACAAATTCTAGGAAGTGCTGGGCTTGGGAAATTGCACTCGAGTAGTTTTCCCAGTTAATGGCAGGGTAATTGAAATCACCCAATATCAGGGTGTTCGGTAGGACATTCATGTTTTCCATTGTCTCCAGAAAGGTGAAGTGGTGGTCCTGGGTCATGGAGGGTGATCTGTAGCAGGCCACAATTTGCATTGCAGATTTGCCCGATGTTAATTGCACATGGATGATCTCAGAGGTATCATGCTGCACCACTAACCTGGAGGTGTAGGTATCCTTGATGAATATGGATACACCCCCTCCTTTTGTGTTTCGGTCCGTGTTCTGTGGCTGAAATGTGTGGTATGAGTTGTAGCCCAGTAGTGCTGGGGTGCTCTCTGGAGCCTTGAACCAGGTTTCAGTTACTGCACAGATGTCAGCATTCTCCATACTGAAGAGTGCTTCAAGCGCTTGCATTTTGAGATTTAAACTCATGGCATTGAGTAGCATAACTCTCAGTTTTATGTTAATTGTGCTGTTTACAGAGGTGGGTTTGACTTTTGAGCCTTGCCTAAAAAAGACACCATGGGGGCAGCAAGAACCTTGGCCTGTAACCCTAGGGGTGACAGATGCAAGCTGTCTCTTGCAAAGCAAAGTGGCTTGTCGAGCATGTTGTCTCAGGCTGACAGACACTGGATCCCCTTTGAATGACACCAGAAGCTTAGCCATTTGTTGAAATTGATCATGTTTTCTTTATACTGAGGTATCATTCTTGGTGAGGGCAGGATGCTACTCAGGTCAGGTCATACCAGCCTGGGTTGCATTATCAGAGAGCTCTTCCATGTCTCTTTTCATGTAGTCCAGGGAGGTACGTATCAGGTCATTCACACCAGCATGAACAATGACAGAGTCATATTTGTACTTGTTCTGGAGTGACCTAAGTGCTTGTGTTATGTGGCAGATTCTGGCTCCCGAGAGGCAGCTAACAGTAACCTTCTGCTTGTCCAGCCTAGTGAGTGGGACGTCATTGTGTCTGACTATAGAGTCACCTATTACTAGTGTGTTAGGTATGTTATTTCACCTTAAGGGCTGTGATTGTGCAGCACACTGATTTTGTGTTTTATGTGTTGTCTGGTTTGTGACAGGAAGTGCAGGTTGTTTGGATGTTTGCTTTAGAGGTCTCTGATGCTTTTGCAGGTTTTTATTTAGAGCCTCCGAGTATGATTTTGTGTATTTATGTGTATTTTTTGCCAGTGCTGTTTAGTAGGTCTGTGTGCGGCTGGAGGTGTGGTGCAAGTGTTACCCTTCTCCTCTTGACTATCTGTTCCAGTCTTGGGTGGAGACAGCTTAGCCTCCAGTTTGGCTGTATAATTGCATCTTTCGCATATGTTAGTGTTTTGTGGTAGGAGGAGAGGGTTGTCTATGTACATGAGGCAGGTGTAACATTGCCTCAGGATACCCAGATTCACCAGCTGGACTGGTGAGTGCACCTGAAGTTGCCCTTTGGTCATGGCTGAATAGTAGGGTGAGCTGCTTTGTCACTTGGTTGGTGACGGGTGAATAAAGAGCCTCGCCCTGCTGGGCAATCAGTGTCAGGGTATATTAGTGCTTGCTATTAGATCTGAGCAAGTGCTGGGCTATAAGATGCTTTTTGAGTGCTTAGGTTGAGAGTTAGACTAGTTTCAAGGGAAAAACTGAAGAGGAGACTTAGTGGAGTCGGGAATAATTTAACCATAGCTAACCTCTGGGCTGGAACCACTCCTCCAGGGACAAATCGGTTGCTCAAAGCTCCCTTCTCTCATCGGTGAACATTGAAACTTCCTTCTATCCAAGTAAGGTATGGGCAGCTCAGAAACTAGTATCACAACCCAGAAGTCATCACTAGCCTTAAAACTGGACTATACTAGCTTAGAAAGGTGGGAAACAAGGATTTTTTTTTTGTTTTTTTTTTTAAATGATAAGGCAAAAACAGTAAAAAATACACCTAAAACAGCTTTAAACAACTACAAACGATCAGAAAAGGCTATCACACTTTAGTGTGTAGCCTACAACAGTTAAACAAATTATTTAAACAAAAAATAAATTTTAAAAGTGCAGGCAGTCAAATAAGTACAATATGTGAAAAAAAAACAAGCTTTTAAATCACAATAAATGCTGGAAAATCTGCATTTAGGCGGAAAACAGTTAAATACAGCAAGAAAGTACAGAAAACTGATACTTAATCACTCCAAAGCGTTTCTTCTAAGCTAGAAGGCTTGTATCAGTTTAAGACTTTCTAGTGCTACCCAGCAGGTTAGTTACAGTAAAGATGGGAAACAAGCTCAGATGTGGTCTTTTAAACCAGAAAGTTGAAAGAGATGGACAAAATGTCCAAATGGTCAATAAACTACTATTTCTGGGCCAAGAACCTCTTCTCTCATGGTAGATAAGCTACCTAGTGCTTACCACTCCCACTGATAAGCTAAAAGGCTTTCTTCCAACACAGAAAGGCTTGCGGGGCTCAGAAGCTTACCAACAGTCCTGGATACAGCAACTCTGTATCTGGACTAGGCTAGTTACAGGAAAGGTAGGAAACAAGCACAAGTGCGGCTTTTAAACCCGAATGTTGAAAGAGATGGAAAGAAAAACTGCCCAAATGGCCAATAGCTACCATTTCTGGGCCAGGAACCCCTCCTCTTGTGGTAGATAGGCTGCCTAATGCTTACCACTCCCACTGATAAGCTAGAAGGCTTCCCTTCAACACAAAAAGGCTTGGGGAGCTCAGAAGCTTACAAAGAGTCCTGGATACAGCAAATCTGTACCTGGACTAGACTAGTTACAGGAAAGGCAGGGAACAAGTACAAACTTAGGCTTTTAAGACAGCAAGTTGAAAGAGATGGAAAACTGCCCAAACAGCAAAATAAACTACAATTTCTGGGCCAAAACTCACTCTTCCTGTGGAGGATAGGCTACCTAATGTATACCACTCCCACTGATAAGCTAGAAGGCTTCCCTCCAACACAGATAGGCTTGTGGGGCTCAGAAGCTTACTAATAATCCTGGATACAGCAATGCTGTAACCAGACAAGGCTAGTTATAGAAAAGGCGGGAAACAGACACAAGTCCGGCTTTCAAACCAGAAAGTTGAAAGAGATGGAAAAAAACTGCTCATACAGCCAATAGCTACAATTTCAGGGCTAGAGACCACTCCTCTTGTGGTAGATAGGCTACCTGATGCTTACCACTCCCACTGATAAGCTAGAAGGCTTCCCTCCAACACGGAAAGGCCTGGGGGGCTCAGAAGCTTAGAAATAGTCCTGGATACAGCAAATCGTACTTGGATTAGACTAGTAACAGGAAAATCAGGAAACAAGCGCAAACACAGGGCTAGATTCACGAAGGCTTGCACGGAGTCTTAGAGTAGAGTAAGACTCCATGCAGCCATCATGTCCGACGAGCGATCCAGGAACAGCCTGCAGGGGCGAGAGCTCCTAAAACGACTCTTGCATGGACAGGGCTGGGATATGCAAATTACCTCAATTGCAGGCAAAAGGCATGCAAATGAGGTAGATTTGTGATTCAGGAAACCCGAACCTGTCCGAGTAAGAGCAGTGTTATTTGCAGAAATGTACTCAGTTGACAACTGAGTACTGTTCTGCAAATAGCAAAACGGAGCCGTGACAGCTCCAAATAAAGGTTGCATCCAGTGCAGAAGGCATGCCAATGGCCAAATATACGGCCATTGGAAATGTTTCTTGATGCAATATGAAAATAAAAATAATTTTTTTCTCCAATTTCCGATGTTTAAGCGTAGCGCAGAGCCACACAAACGGGCTGCGCTCTAAAACCCAGAAAACTAAAAATTAAAACTGATAAATGTGGATCTTATTTAAATTGTTAATGTACACTGCAAGGGAATTGCAGGCTGAAGACAACATTGCCACTGAGTAGAGGTTGCTAAGGGGGGAAGCTCAGTCTAAGAGATGTAACCAAGCATTAGTAGGCAATCCTATGTAAATGAGGGTTAGGATAGTGAATCGCAAGTTTACATAGCAAATGAGCACAGTCAGTGGAGTGTAGGAGTAGGATAAGGGGAGTAACAGAGTAGAAGATAGGTGACATCATGAGGGGGTATGTATGAAAGAAGTGAAGCTCATTGGAGCAGAGTGGCATGTGTCTGCTGTCATTTACACATCATGGAAAGAGGTGTGTCAAAAGGTAGACTAGGGAAAGGCAAGAAATGGAAGGTGTATGCCGTGGATAACACCAACGTTTCTTGCTGAGTGTGCATGCGCACGTGTGAGCGCTTGTTAACCCGAGTAAGACAGAGTGCATGCGTGTAAGTGGGAGTGCGCTTGTTTAAGAAAGAGTAAGCATATATAAGGCTGTTTAAAGAGTTGTAAGCTCGTTTGCGCTGGTGTGTGCGCGTTTTAACCTGAATAAGCAAGTTTTAGTCCGTGTAAGCATGTGTGCGCACGTGTTAGCTGCTGTGCACGTGTTTGAGCTTGTGTGCGCGGCGCTCCCCCCTGAAGAAACAGAAAGGAAAAAGGAAGCACAACAAATAGTAGGAAGCTACCAGGGAGTACTAGCAGAGCTAGCAGGTGAAAACAATCAGAATCAGGCAATTACACAGGCAGTATACTAGCCCAGCCCAGCCTAGCACTTAAAACTGTGCAAACAACAGTCCATTATATTTCTCACAACAGACACTGCAGTAATCTAATAGAAGTGATAACTAAAAAAGCTTTACTGAGACATAGAAATGTTAGGGGCTGCCATTGCTGTTATAAGGCAAAATATGCAACATGCTGAGGGTGGTGACAATGGAAATGCTGCTGGACAATCCACAGTGAGGAGACGGAGAAGAGTGTATAGGCCCAGGGTAATCTACCAGGCGCTGCATGAGCTGGAGACAGTGGAGTGCTATAGAGTGGACAGAGACCTCCTGCAGAAAATTGTTGAGCTGTGCAGGCCACACCTCACACACAGAACCAACAGAGGGAAACCCATCCCAGTGCAAACCAAGGTATGTGTTGGCCTAAGAATATTAGCAACAGGTACCTTCCAGAGACCAACTGGTGATATGATGGGGATATCACAGGCATCAGCATCCAGGGTACTGCACCAGTTCCTGGATGCCATGTCAGCACATGTCGGTGATCATGTATATTTCTCCAATTCCTGTGAGGTATTGGCCAGCAATATGCGTCTCTTCCAGCAAATAGCGGAATACTCTGAGGTAGTGGGTGCAATAGACTGCACGCACATATGCATCAAAGCACCAGCCAGCGAGCGGGGTAGGGTCTACTTCAACCGCAAGGGCTTCCCCTCCATCAACTGCCAGGTCATGTGTGATGCCCATGGCATAATACTGAAAGTGTGTGCAGGCTGCCCTGGAAGCTACCATGATTCCCATATCTGGCATCTGACACAGCTGTACCAGACATTTGCCAATGGGGACATCCCACATGGTCACCTAGTGGGGGATGCTGGCTCTGCACTGGAGCCATGGCTGATGACACCCATCAGAAATGCACAAACACCTGAACAGGAACACCATAATGAGGAACATGCACAAACACATAATGTAATAGAGCATGTGCTTGGGCTGCTCAAGTCACGGTTCCGGTGCCTGGACACATCTGGTGGAGCCTTGCAGTACTCACCAACTACATGTACCCAAATTGTCATGGTATGTGCTATGCTACATAATATGATCCTGCAAAAACAGCTACAGTAGGACCAGCATAGGCCTGGGCCAAACAGCCCCCCATCATTGCCAAGGCCATCACAGGCAGAGCATGACTTGGAGGAGGAACAACCTGAGCCTGCCCCATTAGGCAGAAGGAGGCATGCCCAGTATGCTTTGGCCTTGGCAAAGAGGCAACACATAGCACATACACTGGCTCAGTAAGAACTCTGGAAATTATACCTCTCTCTGACTCGCACATATAGTAAAAGGAATGTCAAGTTGACACTACTTGCTTTCAAACATGTACAGGGAGTGTAGTATGTGTATCTGACATACGTAGCCCTGCAGCACCACCTAAGGCATGATTGCCATGTGTTAAGCATTATAAAGCAGTGCTAAAAAGCATTTACCACCATGTAGTATATGCAAACAAAATCACACACACTAACTAGCACAACTGTGGTCAATGTTGAGGAATATTGGGCAATGGCCGGCAATGTTGGTGAATATTGAGCAATGTCGGACAAGCCTGGTCTAAGTAGGGCATAGCTGAACAAAAGCCAACATGCTCATATTTGTTTAACTGGTCCTTAAGCAGTCTGGTCTGCTCAGTATGATAATATAAAGCAGTGATGGGCCTCGAACCCAGAATACTGCTCGCTATAGTCAAAGTACTGAACCACTAAACCATGGCAGTATTACAGTAGTCAGTCTGTATGAAGGAATGTTAATAAGTCTATGCAAACTATCTCATGGAAACCCTGCAGGCACAGCATAATCCCTGTCGAGTTATAACACAATGGTGAGTGTTGCAGTAAGAACAGAACCTGACTTCCAACACACACAGTATAAATGTTAATATTGGTCATGTTCACACACATCAACAAATGTAGTGGACCTCAGATAGCAACACACTGAAAGGTCACACTGGGCATGCTCACACACTTGAATAAATGAGACAAATGTCAGGCAACAAAACACGGAAAGCCTGAACTGGGCATGCTCACACACTTAGGCCATGTCTGAGTACAGCAGTGGGCCACGCATATCTGGAAGTTGCATGTATTAATCCAGGAACCTGTCACTGTCCAGCAATCTACCCTGTGCACACAGTTATATGACAACCGACACATCTATAATATAGTGGAACCCTGTCATAATCAAATATGTTCTGCAGATACCAAAGTTGTTCATAGAAGCTGGTAAAGCAAAGATGATAAAGACCTGCAAACAGTATCAGCAATAAACATTCTGCATCCTGAACATTAGCATAGGTTCAGAGGTCAATACCAGGCTATCTGTCCTAGGGCATGTACAAGCCTAATCAGAGTGTGTTTGGCATTCGCAACCCTGTCAGATTACTATGCTGTGTGTGTGAATAGTAGGTCAAACAAGATATCCCATGTACGTTTAGGGTAGTGTGCCTCTGTCTAGCAGGTATACAGAAGATATCCCAGGGGTAAACATACGATCACCTATACAGTCATCAAGATGTCTCCTGTAGGTGGTCAGTGGGTGGCTCTGCCTATGTGAAACTGGGATTACAATCTGGAGTGACTGGAGGCTCTGGGATAAGAATCTGTCCCTCCAGTATGTCCTTTTAACATCTGTGCTGAGGTATATGTCTCTGGAGTGTGTAGCTCCAAGGGAGTTGGATATCCTGAGGTGGAGCATGCCCAGTAAATCTGGGTTGGGTATATCTGTAAACAACAGGTACACATCATATCCGAGTTGGTGGTAAGCGACTGAGTAGAGCTGGAGTTACTGCATCCAAACTGTGCAGGGCATCTGTGTGAGTCCCTAGATCTGCTTGGTGAGGAACTTCTGTGGCCAGTACAGTTGCTGCAGGTGTCGGGTAAGGTACACCCCAAATGTCGCATTGTAACCAAGCATGGTTGTGATGAGTATAGGGGCACAATGACCTCACTCGATCTAGACATGAAACCATATGGGATAAGGTGGCCCACATAGAGGGTGTGTCCAACCACTTTGGCAACGTGAATGCCAAAGGCGACAGTACAAACAAGTCATGTCCCCAAACCCCTAACAACTCCTACTGTATGCAATGAAGTACTACCTATGTGGTAATGTGTGGTCATGTTGTTATTCCCAAAGGGGAAGACTATGCAACTAATTGCATTTAGCTGTAGGGCATGGCTCAGGCACCAGTCATCCATCTCTGTGAGACCCTGTTTGAGTATGCATGTGGCAGCTGGAGAGTTGAACATGGCACCCAGTTTGCAGTCAAGTGCAAACATGTTCAGCCATATTCCCCCTGTGGTAGCCTGTACGTCAGACAAAAATATACTAAACAAGAGAGGTCCCAGGACCGAGCTGTGTGGGATGCCACATGTAACTGGTGTATAGTCAGACATGGCACCTGCAATTCTTACCATGTGGGTGCTATCCCTGATCCAGGTAGCAATCTATCGTGTGAGATATGTGTCCATATTGACGCTGGTGAGCCTATGCATAATGACCCAGTGGGTTATTGTGTTGAAGGGTTTTGCAAGGTTCAGGTAGGCTGTGTGGACAGCAATCCCTATGTCACTGGACCTGTTAACAGTTTAAAAAATACAAACAGGTACAAGAGGCAAGATCTGCCCACAACAGCACTAAAATGTGTAGGACACAGTATCTGTAGGTTCCCGATGTCTATGTGTATGTGTCCCATGACAATACGCTCCATAGCTTTGCAGAACAGGCTAGTTAGGCTTATAGGGCAATATTGTCTGTGGTCCGTTGTGGCACCAACTCTGTGGAGTGGGACCACTGTCGCTGTACGCCATTCCTTGGGTACATATCCTGTTGTAACTCCGATATTGATCAGTGATGTAATGTGAGAGTTACATCTGTCATGAAGCTCGTGTAAGATGCAGGCCGGGACACCGTCTGGTCCCATTGACACTGTGATGTACGCTTTGGGGAGGGCAGCACTCACCTGTTACTGTGTGATGTCAGGGAGGATATACTCTGTTGGGATGGATAGTTGCTCCTTAGGGGGGATGGGGGAGAGACATCTGCACTGAACCTGTTAGCCAGGATGTTGGCAATGCCAGTGGGTTCAGGGTATGTTTAGTCAGTATGCAGTAACTCACAGCATATCAGTGAGTGTCCACCCAGGTTCCTGACATAACTGAATAAGGCTGTGTGATAGTCCTACGTGTCTGGTGCAATTGTCTGGTAGAAGTGGCCCTTAGAAAAGTGCATGAGTGATCGTAGCTGTCTGCTATACAGATCACAGATGCCTTCCCAGTCTGGGATTGTGCTCTGTCATGTAGTAGCATCCTCCTGATGTTGTACAGCTTATTAATGGCTGGGATCTACCAGACAGGTCCCCTGCGATTGGAGTAGTGAGTCCTGTTGTTATTTGGGATAGCACAATCCATGCAGTCCACTAGGTGTCCATAGAATGTGTATGTAAAGGATTCAGCAGTGTGAGCCGTATTTGCCACTGTCTCAGGGTCTCTGAAAGATACACCCCATCTTGCTTTGATGAAGTGAGATGTTGGCTCATGAGAAGTTCATCAAGATTACCCAGGATGGGTGTGTGGAGGGTATATGTATGTCCAATGAGATACATGTATGTTCTGACCTTACCAATGAGGGGTATATCGCTGGTGTGGAACATAGAGTCCCCATGTTGTTGATGATCAGGTCCAATATGTATTACCCCTTGTGGCTGTGCTGACTGTTTGTGCCATAGCATACGAGTCTACAAATTGTAGTGACTGTTGGGTGAGGGTGTTGGGGCTTGAGTAGTATCCCCAGTCAATAGTTGTGTATATGAATTCACCCAATATAATGGTATTTGTGGAGACCTTCATATTCTTTATAGTTCCCATGAAAGCCGAGTGTGGTTCCTGAGTTTGAGAGGGTAGTCTGTAGCAGGCAACAAACTGAAAGGCAGTTTTGCACAATGGTAGTTGTATATGTATGGTCTGTGATGCTTTGTGCAGTGCTACTAACCCGGAGGTGTGTGTATCTGTGATGTATATGGATACCCCCCCTAGTTGTGTTGTCTGTTCCAAGTCTTGTTGTCAGAAAGCATGGTATGAAACATAACCTGGTAGTGCTGGTGTGCATAAGTGAGCCTGAACCAGGCATCTGTCAGTGCACAGATATCGCTATCCTCCATACTGAGGAGAGTCCTGAGTGGCTGCAATATGAGGTTAACATGACTGTTGTTGAGCAGCATTACCCTTAGTTTCATTTAACTTGTAATGTCTATGGAGGTGTGTTTGTCTTCTGAGCCCTGCTTACAAAAGGCACTATGGTTGTAGCAAGAGCCTTAGCCAGCATTCCAAAGTCCAAGGGTGACAGGTGCAAGCTGTCCATAGTGAAGTTAAGTGTCATGTTGAGCATGTCACCACAGGCTGACAAACACTGTATCCCCTATGAATGATACAAATTTGTTAGGCAACTGTTAAACATGATATGTTTGTCTGTATACTGTGACATCATAATTGATGGGTGTAAGATGCTAGACAAGCTCAGGGTCATACTGGCCTGGGCTACATGATCAGAGTGTTCCTCCATGTATCATGTCATGTGGTCCAGGGAGTAACGTCTGAGGTTTCATGCACCAGCATGGGCAATGATGGTGCCAGTCCTGTACTTGCTTTGGAGTAACCTGACTGCCTGTGTTATGTGGCAGATCCTGGCACCCGACAGACAGCCCAAAGTGACTATTCCCTTGTTAGGTCTGGTGAGTGGTATGTCAGAGTGTCTGACAATATGCGTCGCCTATTACAAGTATATTAGGTGTGTTGTTTAGCCCGAAGGGCAGTGACTGTCTGGCACACTGACATTGTGAACTATGTGATATGTGGGTATTGTAGTGGGGTAGCAGTTGTGTGTGTGTCTGCTTTGGAGGTCTCTGCTGCTTAGGCAGAGTACATTTACAGCATCTGAGTATGTCTATGTGTGATAATGTGGTTTGAGTGCTGTCACTAGACGATATGTGAGACTGATATGTGTTGTGTGTGATTACCTTCACTATCTGATAGACTGTGCCAGTCATGGGTCGAGAGAGTTCAGCACCCTGTATGTCTCTATAGGTGCATCTCACACATATATCTGAGTTTGTCAGGAGGAGGAGAGGGTTGTCTGTGTACATGAGGCAGATGTGACATTGTGTCAATATCACAATATTCACCAGCTGGACTGTAGAGTACACACAAAACCGACCCATGGACATGCCAGTATATTATGATGACATACTATGTAGCCTAATCACAAAGGATCAGTAGGGTGTTAAGTGTGTAAAAGAGTATAACATGGATTAGTGCTCATGTTCCTTGGTGTTTTGTAAAGAGTCGCTGAGAAGGAGTCCAGACTGAATCATGACAGCTCCTTCAGCTATGTCATAAATAGCAATGTACACCCATATATGTCCTGAGTCAGGGCCAACTGTACCTGACTGACAATGCCGACATCCTGACAGACAGGCCCATATGTACATACCCACCTCCCACTAACAACAGGCCATATCATCATACCAGGAGATATCACATGTAGAATGGATGAGCAGCTACCCCCACTGCCAAAAGCATGGCAGCAAGTGGAATACATTGATTCCCAATATGTGTCATACACAAACTATAGAACAAACAGATCTGCACCTGAACAGTCATCTGAGCCTCACTCCCTACACAGGATGTGGAACCGTTGAATGTGTCACAGCAACATATGGCACTGCCCACAAGTGTTGGTGCACAACACACCATGGGAAGTCAAGTCCAGTACGCCTATGAAGTCTGATCTGCAAGGTCATGGAGTCCATCGTGGTTGCAGTCATAAGCAGAGCTATTGGAAGCTGACATACACACAACCCTACCAACTGTGGTATGTTCATGTGCGGATCATGGTTCCCAAACATGCTAGACTGTTTGCAAGGCAGCCACCCAGGACATACATCAATGCACACATCTTCACATGTCTCACATAGACTTTGAATATCCCTTTATCAACATCCCAGACACATGTAGTATCCACAAAACCAACAAGCTGTGCATAAATATGTGTTGACATATGATGGGATGTCAATGTGTCCACAGATAGATCGCACAAGGTAAGGATTATGAGGTGTTGTTCAAGCTGTTGACACCTGCTGACCCACATGGACCATTCCTGGAATGGCATAAAACAAAGTGTACACACATCACCATGTCCAGTCTGATGATGTCACCATCCTATAAATACAGCAGGAGAAGGAAAACCCACAAGTAAAGCGAATAGCTCGCTGTGTTAATGCGCTTCTCTATAGTATTATAACATAGTTAGGTAAGGGTTTGAATCTTGCAAATGCTGACAGTGTGTGTGTGTGTGGGGGGGGGGTTGTGTATGTGTACAGTTTCCTTTGAGAGGTGTTCCCTTTTTGGAGACTGGGAAAACCCACTAAAAGAGGTACATTCCTCTTTGGAAAGTCTGATGATGTCACTATCCTACAAATACAGCAGGAGAAGGGAAAACACCCAGTAAAGCAAATAGCGTGTCGTGTTAATGCATTGCTCTCTAGTATGATAACATAGTTAGGTAGGGCTTGCATCCTGCAAACGCTGACTGTGTGTGGGGGGGGGGGTTGTATGTATGCAATTTTCTTTGAAAGGAGTGCCCTTTTTGGAGACTGGGAAAACACACTAAAAGAGGTACATTCCTCTTTGGAAAGACTGATGATGTCACCATCCTACAAATACAGACTAAGAAGAGAAACCACCCACTAAAGCAAGTAGTGTGCAGTGTTAATGCATCACTCTCTAGTATCATACCATTGTTAGGTAGGGGTTGTGTGTGGGGGGGGTGTGTATGTGTGCAATTGTCTTTGAAAGGAATGCCCTTTTTGGAGACTGGGAAAACACACTAAAAGAGGTACAGTCCTCTTTGGAAAGACTGATGATGTCACCATCCTACAAATACAGACGGAGAAGAAAAACCCCCCAGTAAAGTAAATAGCACGCTGTGTTATTGCATCTCTCTCTAGTGTCATAACATAGCTAGGTAGGGGTTTGAATCCTACAAATGCTGATTGTGTGTGTGTGTCACTGTTAGTCAATGTGCTGTGGGTTTTGCTTTTACTATGGTATGACATATGATTACAACAGTAAGTGCATTGCACACATCAGGTATCAGCGTGGCAAATATATATGTGTACATGTCCCCTCAATCAGTACATAGGTGTGAAGCCTGCATACTACATGAATACATTTGTTTCCATTGACAGGTTGTGCCACTGCTTCTCAGATCATAGGTCACATATGTATGTATGTATGTGACAAGGCCATCCACTGTTGTGTTCTGTGGCCAAGGTCATCTGTGCCACACACACCCATGACAATTACTTAAGAGTAGTGTGAGTGAGGGTATATGCCTGGGGTATATGTCAGACATGTTCATACACAACAATGACTGCCAATAATGGACAGTCTTTATAGGTGTACAACTGCCTTGTGCATATGCATTCATGCCTTTAATGTCTTATGTGATACACCTTGGGACTCCACAATACCTATGGATAT